>NW_018127986.1:1612575-1643316 GCF_001952655.1 Monopterus albus | reverse complement strand
TTATATTTTATGGGTAACTTTTTTATTTTTTTTCAAGATTGACAGGGGAGGCTCTGCCTCACCTGCCTCCCCTGACCGCACGTCACACTCACATACAGTAGTACAAACACAAATAGACACAAGAACTTCTGCCAAAATATAAAAAAAATATATTTCACTAAATATGACACCTTCCCACTTAGAGGAATTCTTCCAGAACAGTAAACTCACTGAATCACAGATAGTCCAGCTGCACTAACCACGTCTTTCCATTATTTGTCAAAAACTGTTTAGTAAACTTTTATAACAGTAAATAACTACTTCACTACTTTTCCCAGTAGATAGATTAGATAATGTGCCAAAATACAGACAAATGTATATCTGAGCAAAATTAGGCAATCTTAATTTACATGTATTAAGTCTTTGTCTATATAAATATATTCTATATATACAAAATATATTCTTTAAAGGAAAATATTACTCTTAAAGCAAATCTGACATTTAAGAGTTTGACATGCCTTCACTGGACAGTTAGATGAGAAGATTAATGCCACATTACTGTCCCTGCAGTACATGAAGCCAGCACAGCCAGCAGCCAGTTAGCTTAACTTAGCATAAAGACTGGAAACAGCTTGGCTCTGTTTAAATGTAATAAAATCTGCAATGACAGTTCACCATTTTATGAAGGTTTATGTGCCATCTATTCACTATCTCAAACACAAACAACACTTAACATGCTAATTAATAAGCTTTAGAGGTGCTACTGGATGTTTCCTTTTTGTTTTTTTGCTAAACTAGCCTGCTTCTGGCTGTAGCCTTATAATTACCAGAAAGATATGTGGTATTAATCTTTACATAACAAGACAACTAGAACCTTCTGAACTCTCAGGAAAGCTCCTGTGCTAAAAACAGCCTGACAGGATGTCCGCTCTCTATTGTCTTCCCTCTGTCACCTAATCACCCCCCACACAACAACACTAGGATTTAATTTCCTACTCCTGTCCTCGGGGGCCAAATGTGCACCAGAGGCTTTCCTTGTAGATATAGGAGGATATAATTATACCAGGAATAGATACTTTAATAAGCTTCTAGTGGAACTAACTAGGAATCATGTTGTCTTCACAAGTTTGGCAGACTACTGAGAAATTGATAAAAACATTTTAACTACCATCACAAAGCACTACTGTTCTGGTTTACTCAGCCTGTCTGAAATCTTTGCAAAGTAGGACAATTTACACAAGCATCTAGCAATAACATTTCTTTCAGTCCAAAATGTGAAAATGTTAAATATAACATATAGCAAGTAGCAAACTGTCACATTTGAGAAGAAGCTGGAACTACATAGTTTTTCAGATTTTTGTCTTTAGAAATGATTTAAACAATTTTATCAGTTATCAAATAGTGTGTCAAACAGCTAAGGTTCCTCTCTTCTGTTCTGTTTCTTATTGATTGTTTTTGTGAGTTAATCAAACAGCCAAAAGAAACTTTATCAGCAGCTGTTTTGATAATTATTTAATCATTTTTTGAGAAAAACTGCCAAGCTGGTTCCAGCCCTTCAAATGTGAAGACTTGCTGCTTTTCTTTGTCATAACTGATGGTAGATGAAAAAACTGGACAAAACAAGCAATTTAAGGATGTCACTTTGGGCTCAGAGAAGCAGTGAGGGCCATTTTTAAACTACTTTTAATGGCGATTAATCGAGAAAATAAGGGCCAAATTAATCACTAATGAAAATTATTGTCAGTTGCAGTTTTATCATAGTTAGCTCTATATTAGAGCTGAAATGACTAGAGCAAATGTCAGTTAATTAATCAGGTAAGAATATTTAGTTGTAGTCCTAAAACAGATGTAACTGAAGGTAATAGGATGGGTAAAGGAAAGAAGATAAAGAGTGACAGGAGGTGTCTGTTTGTGTGTGTGTATTGCAAATGTAAATGGGTCTTATGGAAGGTTTCCTCTGAAAAGGGTGACTGTCCATAAGGTTTTTACTCTGTGGGAGATAAACAGACAAACCTACATTAGTTCAATGCTGGTTTCAGTTACATAAGAGCTTTTTTTAGGCATCACACACCATAAGGCAGTGAGGAGGCCATGCATAGTATCTTTTCTCTCAGTATCCCTCACTTGTGCCTTCTGTTCACAGTGACTGTACGCTGTACACAAATACACAGTTGCACACCTAGTAAGACAGGAGACACACATACACACTTGCCCACACTCTGCAGTGACTTCCACCCCCTGCATTGATGAGGCATCCCCCTCTCCCCTGTGAAACTGGCACGGCTCAACTTCCTCTTAGCACAGTGCCTCAGCAAACACTGTTCTTATAGAAAGCCAGACTGCAGCAGATATGGCTTTTCTTATTTTTTCTGTATATTTAGGGTGATTATGTAAGCAGGTTGCAACTATTACCCTATCCACACAGCTCACAACACATTTCCAAGACAGAGCAGTTACTGTAGCTGAGAAGTGACACTAATGGTTGTCTTTATTTTATTTGTTATGGCTGCAAATAATGATTAATTTTATTATCGATTTATCTTCAGGTTATTTTCTTGATTAATCGATTAATAGTTTTGTATACAATATGATTCAAAATTGTGAAAAATGTCTGTCCTCTGTGTCTCAGAGATCAAGGTGATATCTCATGTGTCAGTTTATAAACCAAAAATGATTGGTTTACAATGATGTGGAAATATGACACCTCAAAAAGCAGCAATTCCTTGCCTTTATATTTAAAAGAAACAGAAAATGTGGTTGATTTTGTGAGTTTCAGGTGAGCATCACCCCTGCACTTGGTGGATTGAATCCAGGCAAAATCAAACTGATTGTAAAACTGTTTACCTGCTCAATAGGGTTACCACTCTGATCTGTCTGAACCAAATTAACAAGTATACAAGACAAAGAAACTACCATGAACTCTACCTGAATTCTGTCAAATTTCACATCAATGCCATTAAAAAGGTCAATCCACAGAGGTCCCACCCTTCATTGACTACAAGTGCATTAATCTATTAGTGAACTGACAAAAAAAACAAAAAAAAAAACAATGTGCAACAATAATTTCAGTCTTCTTTCAAGCATGAACACCAAACATTTGTTGGTTCTGGCTTCTCAAACGTGAGCATTTTCTGCCTTTCTCTCTTTTACATCATTGTATACTCAGTATATTTGGGTTTTGGTATGTTGGTAGAAAAAGAAAAGCAAATTATGATATTGTACATAATATTCTGATATTTTATAGAGAAAATTATGAACCAATTAATAGTTGGCACTTTAATCAATGATGAAAATAATCATTAGTTGCAATCCTAGTTGGATTGCCAATAATACTAATTCACAAATCTCAATAGCAATAGTCTCACTTTCAAAATCTTACAGATCATAAGTTTCAGGTGAAATAAGTCATTATAGGAGGTTTCTCCTATGTGTGAATATATATCTCATGGTTCCGATACAGTATTGGGGGATTATTTAACCAACTGCCATAGGTTCGTGGTAATACAGTAGCTTGGTTATGTTTCTCAAACTGGTGTCCTTGTTTGTCTTTGGCTGTGGGACCTTTCATTAATGTAGACTTGGATCATTGGGAGTCCACATGCAAACTGTGGATTATAGGTTCGTGGTAATACAGTAGCTTGGTTATGTTTCTCAAACTGGTGTCCTTGTTTGTCTTTGGCTGTGGGACCTTTCATTAATGTAGACTTGGATCATTGGGAGTCCATATGCAAACTGTGGATTTCAGGCCGCAGTTGTCCTGTGGGTAATGTTTGTTTGTTGCTCAGGCCTGTCATTCACTGCCTGCATCACTTTGTTAAAGAAGCTCTCTCAACAGATTTCACACTGGTGAAAAGCTGCTTAACTACATCAAAACAGGATGGACAGATAGTGATGTCTTGGTAACAGTGCCACCACCGTCACTAAAACAATGGATGAGAGGGGGGCTTCATTTACAGTTGTTACCTGGCTCCAGGCTGAATGTGTTGTTGGGATGGTAAACAAGTTCTTCAGCACTGAAACAAACAACTTAACTCAATGCTCAATACAAAATGTTGACCATGACAGCTTAGATGGCTTTTAAAGTGTCATCAGAGAGGTGAGAGGAGATCATAGCCTTGTGCTTTGCAAACATTCAGTTTTATTAAACTGTGAGCAAGTTAAAAATAGAAGATCACAAATCTCACCTGATGTGTCCCACAGGCTGAGCTCGACACGCTGGTCTTCAAGCTCCAGACAGGCTGTGTAGTTCTCAAACACAGTAGGGACATATGTCTAGAAATGAACAGTTGAAGGGAAGGACTGCATAACTTGTCTTTTGAAAATCACAAATCCACATGGAAAATCATCAGATCATCAAATATATATAATCACAAGTTACAGTGAGAAAGTTACTGAGTCTGACCGATAGCAAAAAGTATAAAACAAAAGACAAGCATCTATTCATATGAAACATTCTTATTTTAAAATGACTTAGCTACACAACAAATCAACTCACTGGTTCCTCAAACATTTTATTGCACAATCCAATAAGTTTATAGAGTGCACAATATTAATATATGTATATGCACCAATAAGAGCTTAAAGAATTTATACCAGGTAGCACTGACATACTATAGAATACTGTAGGAAAGCCTTAAGCTCTTGTGAAGGTTTTAAAGGACAATTTATTCATTATTGCAGACAAAACAATGAGATTATGTTTATTTTCCACAACAAATGATCCTAAAATACACACAGACATTAGAGTTGTGCAGGAATCTCGTACCTCTGGGTAGCAGTCCTTGGCCAAGACTTGGAGCATCGCTGTTTTACCGCATTGGACATCCCCAACCAGCACGAGTTTACACCTCGATACAAAAGGCTGCGTGAGTCTTCTTTCCTTCATGGTGGAGGTCAATCAAACGTGGAGATTATCAGAAGGGACGGGAGGGAACGGAATAACGATAAAGTTTAGTAAATCTTTGTCCTCTGTCCTAGTTTAGTAAATCCTCCCTATCTGTCGGTGTGTCAGTAAGGCTGAACACCGTCAATGAGAGAATCACTGCGGAGTTTATATTGTCGCGCCAACCAATGAGCTCTGCGTCCAGAGGAGAGGGAGGGCACTGCACAGGAGCACGTCTTAATGTTTGGGAGAACATATGATGCTGAGCTGCAGGGCTCAAGTCTCCTACAATCCAAACTGCGCCACCTAAAGCAGAGTCGCACCTCAACTCAAAATTCTCATTCATCAGCGATTAATGAGTAAAATATGAGGTCCAGGAATATGACTTGGTGATGGACCCAGCATGTCAGCGTGGAGAGAGGAGGTTTTCGGTAACATTGCTGACCTCACACTGAAGGTTGAGTCAGGAATGGGCCTGAATGTTAAGGTACTGGTAGGTACTTTTGGACAGGGAACAGCTTTTCAACCCAGCACACTTCATAGCTAACCATCCTGCCTGTAGATTCATATTTATCACACAAATAGTTATGTTTTTTATTTTCCTAATGCACATTCCTTTTTCTTGTTTGCACATCCTTTTTCTTTTCTTGTTCTCTCAGCCTTATCTTGTTTACTTGTTACCAGAGTCAACACACGTGTCCATTAAAGCTGATTCTG
Organism: Monopterus albus; assembly: GCF_001952655.1. NCBI lineage: Eukaryota > Metazoa > Chordata > Actinopteri > Synbranchiformes > Synbranchidae > Monopterus > Monopterus albus. The sequence continues at coordinate 1,637,738 of NW_018127986.1, read as the reverse complement.
CAAAAAATAAAAAGTTAAATAAAAATAAATTAAACTGTTTCTTTAAACCACACAAATCGAGTGGTATTGTTCTTCTTTATCTAGCTCTCTGTGCAATAAAACAAATATTGTCAGTGCTATCCCAAACTCCTTTAAGTAAACACTAGAACCTGATGAAAGTTTGAGTGCAGTGACATTTAAGTGTTATTATTTATTTATTTATTTATTTGTCTCTGGCTATAGGCCTAAATCTAACTTTGCTCACAGCTGCAACAGAAACTAATACTCACCAAGAGATATGATTAATGCATTCCATTCCATTGCTTTTGCTCTTCTTTTGGCACTTTGTTTGTGAGTGTAGTTTGTGTTTGAGCACTATGCAGTGAAGTCAGAAGTCATCAGAAAGCACATAATCTGTTACCTGACTTGTGTGAATAGTACTATTTATGGTGTGTATGGGTGGTATCTTCCTTACATGGTTTTAGATTTTTTTTGCCCTTAAAACCTTGTAGTATCTCAGTTCAGAGGTCATTTTGGTCATATAATGACAGTATAAGAAATTCAAAGGATGGCATACACAAAAATCAGAATTTGCTCTAAATGTCTGTCTCTTAGTGTTTAGTGGATATAGCCATGTGATACATAAATGATTTGCTATTTGAACATACACATACAATTCTTTGCAACTTAGGATATCACAAGTTGCTGTACAGTAAAACATAAAAAATAATAAAAATAAATAAAACACATCTACACAATAAAACAAACAGGAAAAATACATCATCAAAACAAATACATCAATCAGTGAAGTTGTTAAAAGCTTGTGAATACAAATGCATTTTAAGGAGTGATCTAAAAACAGTCAGGTTCGGAGCAGATCTAATATCCCGTGGCAGACCATTCCACAGTACAGGAGCCTGAACCGAAAAAAGCTCGGTCTCCCCAATGTTTCAGCTGGACTTCGGTACTTCCAGGAACAACTAGTTAGAAGACCTAAGTGTACTCTCTGGAGCATAAAAACGCACAAGCTCAGAGATATACGACGTTGCTAGACCATGTACAGCCTTGCTCTTTAGATGTTATCCACTGTGCATGTAAAATAGCTTGTTGGTTTAAAGGAATAGTTCGACATTTTAGGAGACGCATTAGTCTTACAGGGAGTTATGCCATCACTGTGAGGGTTCCAAGGCAACCAGTGTAGGCAGACACTACACCCTGCCACTGGGCACCAATAAGTTGTTACAGTGCCTAAATCCCTGTAAAACTACAACTTATCCTGTTTACATTATGTGTGTATTAAACAAAGAATATACAACATGTTACTCAGTGAGCTTTAAAAGTGCTGGTAGGTGTGTTTTTAAAACAGGCTAACTGCTAAGCTAAGCTAATTGACTATCCTGTTTATGCACAGACATGAGAGTGGGATCAATTTTCTCATGTAGTTGTCAGAAAACAGTAAATAAACATATCTCCCAAAATGTCAAACTAATCCTTTAAGGATAAATTTACACTATCCTGACAACCATGTTTTGTCCATTTGAATTTACGTAACATCAATAAACACAATCATAATGCATGTTTGAGAGGTTTCCTACTGACCTATGATGGCGCTATGAAATGGTGACATACAGTAATTTGCTCATCTGAAGATGACTTTTATTAAATCCCCAAACTATGACTTCTTGTGTAAATCTAGCATGATGACTGCTGGCCAGTGTGCACCATGGACACCTGACATTTAATTTTGCTAGAGTTGGTGTGCATGAATGTGTGTGTGAGTGTACGTAAGTATGTCTTCATGCATAATGAGCCACAGGAAAGCTCAAGAACAGTTTGAAAATAGCCCCAACTGGCCATTTTTGAACTAATAGCTTTGCTTTACCTTATGACCTGCTGCACATAATGTGTGTTAATATGCACTGATAATATATTATGGGAAAGTGGATAGATATGGAAAGACAGCAGCCAATAATCCCAAGTCCATTTCTAAGAAGACCAACTAAAGAAAAAGATCCCCTAAACCTTGAAGCTAGCTCATTTCCATAATTCAAGCATGATGTGGTTGACAGCTCTTGCATTATGTAAATCAGGGTATGATTAAAGAATATTACAATAAACACAAGTGCAATCATGAAGTGAAGCTGTACAGGTAATACTTGTGTATTAATTGCTCTCGAATGTGGCACAATTTACTGATGCTGCAAAGAAGAAACTAGTTGATTACTACTAATGTAGGTATTTTGCATAGTATATTATGCTCACAGTTGTCCTCACTCTCAGCATCTACTTATTTGACAGTTGTGTAAATATAAATGGATTTCATGGAGCGCATAAGAATTGTGTCTTAGTCATTTATGCACACACGTACTATACTGGTATGCTCACATAATAATTTTTCCTTAAAAACTTTATACATGCATTTCACAAGCTGTTGAAAGGTACGTTTGCCATCAGTAATGTTAAATGAATTTTGATTTAATACATATGACAGCAGCAGCACTGTAGTTAAAAGGTTTATATATCTTGACATATACATTCTGTAAAATTTCCTTTCTATGAGAAATAAAGACAGAATGACAGAGGCAGACAGGGAAAGGATTTAATGACAACAATGGACAAGTGAAGAGATGAGAGAGGATGAATAAAATATACACTGCAAAGGGTGAGTGTACTATAATGGATAAGAGCTCTTATTGCTGCTACAGCTCTCAACCTTCAGTGTGAACAGTGTCACTTCAGTTAGATAGAGTTTCAGACGGGTGGCCAGAAAATGTAACGGTAAAGCCACATTATGATTAAGCAATAGTGCTGACACCACACTGTGTCAACAGACTAGTGGGTAGGACAGAAAAGGGGCACCACCCAACCTACTTTGTCCTGTAAACAGTAATGCCCTTTTCAAAAACAGATTCCTTGCACAGTGCATGTATCTACAACTGTATCTGCCAAATGGGGAAGGCATAAATGAGTCCAGTTTAGCCTAAAAAAACCCAACAACCTGTGTCTCCCTGTTTGTCCCCTCTGGACAGTGAATCCATGCCACCTGTACACCTGTTCCACTTAAAATAAAGAAAGTGGAATTTTTGATTTTCACATCTTTTCTGAAATTGATAAATGTGTTCATGGCCTTAACATTAGCATCAAGAAGAAAGGTTATGAGTGTTTTTGGTACATTTGATCAACAGTGATGAAAGTTACTATCATATTTTCTGAAAAGGGCTAAATGCATTGACCCTCAAACATACTGTCATGTACTGCCCTCTAAAGGAGTAGAACGAAATGACAGTTCATAGAGAGCTACAGTATCAGAACATTTTTTTTTGGAAGTGAGTAAATATATTATCTTTCTTGGAGCTTATTCCAGAAAGTCAGTTTAATAAACTCTCATCTTGAAACTACATTTTGTCCAGTTTTTAAACCTTCAAGTCTTTTAAGATGCACTACAGTCGTTCTCATTACATAATCAGTGATAGAATTGTCATTAATTTTACCTCATCAGTGTTATTCTTTGTTCAAAATAAACACTCACTTCAATCCTGATGCCTGCAACACATTCCAAAAAACACTGGCATTGTTGCATTTCAGAGCTAGTAATGAGGTCATTAAACAATGAAATGATGACTCCATTTGAAACAGTTGATGTCAACAAGTGACTGCAATTGTGATTTGGTACAAAGTAATAAATTTGATGAGGTATCACATCAAATGTTGTGGTGCTGTATTGTTTTCAATGTTATACATGACACAGATGATTTACAAATCACTATTTTCAATTTGAATTTTGATTTTACATACTGTCCCAAAGCGTATAACGCTTTAAAGTTTCCCCCATATTCACAGAATATGAATTTAAAATATATAAATATATATAAAATGTCATTTCTTGCACAAAACTACACTCACTTTATTTTAACTGAATATAGATAGCTTATAGGCTAAATCAGGTTAATAGGAAACCCCTCAAATATAGGCTAAATATAGGTTCAATATATTTCTTTTGTTATTATTATCATATTAATCTGACTGGGTGCCCAGACTTTCAAAAATGTCACATTTACTGTAAATTTTTAATATCACATTTAATGTCAATTTTTTTATTTAAATGTATTTATTAAGTTCATGAAATAAAGAGTGCAGTAACATTTGAAGATATGTTTACATGCTCTTAAATTTCTAAGAACAATAAAGTGTAAAAATGTATGTTTAGTTAAATGTATTATTATTTCAGTTTTATATATAGTTATTTTATTGTATATATCTGTAAATTTTAAAAACCTTGCAGCAGACTCAAATGACTACATGTCCCATGACCCTCTCTTCAAGGCGGTACTTCCGCCATTTCAGTCATTTTAGGACGTGACGGATAACAGCTTTGAGTAAACAGAGTCTTATAATTGTTAAACAGTTACATCCAGTAAGCGTTCAACCTTAGCCTATTCCTGATAGCGTTTCTTTTTTCCCGTTTTTGATGACATACTTGAGAAACGGAAGTGTCGGAAGCTTAGTTCCGGTGATGTCATTGTCAGAACTTTGTCTGATTGGTTCCGTCCTTCCTTAACAGTTTTCCCGCGCTGCAGAACAACACACTGAACCGTCAGTCAGTAGTTTCAGTAGCGTTGATATTTTATCCTTATTTCATATTGGTACCGGTGTTGTTACTCTGTTACGAAGTGATGTCATCCTCAGATTATGATCCGGCTTGTTTGCCGGACTTATTACCGCTGTACTACCGACGGCTCTTCCCCTTCTTCCAGTACTATCGCTGGCTAAACTATGGAGGAGGTGAGTATTGTTGATTACACAGAGCAGGAACATTGGTTAGCAATCTACATGGCCGAAGTTCTTGACTGACGCTGTGTAATTTGCGACCTACCTGTATGCTTCATCTTCGCAGCGTCAACTGTGGTTTTTCAGTTGACCTGATGACGTTTCTAGATTCAGCCGGCAGTCCACTCGGTAGCCTACTCATCTTAGGCTAATGCAGTCCAATCCAGCAGTCCCGCAGTGAAAATAAATATGTTAAGTTTTGTTGAAACTGTTCCAGAGAGGTGTTAATTCAACTGTATGAGCGTTTTGGAAGATGTATTCTGTGCTGCTGTTGAACTGCACTGCATTATACAGGGAGATGTGTCTATTATTTTGTCATCCCATGGCTGAATGGCCAACCAGGGTAAAGCAGGCAACTGTCCACGGGCCCTATAAGCCCCAGGTTTACCTCATATGTTTCAGAATTATATAATTTGATTAAGTATGTTCAGACTTTAGTACAGTATCACTGCTCTTCCATCTTGTGGTCTTGGTCTTGAAAAGGGCCAGTCAAAAATAACAAGGTATTCAGTTAACTGAGAAAATAGGAAAACTAGCAAATGTTCACATTTGAGAGGCTAGGACAAGCGCATTTTTGGTATTTCAAATCTTTGCCCCAGGGTCATCTAGGAGGTTAATCAGGCCATGTGCCTACCTCATTTATATTAGAGATGGTAGGCAAAATTAAAGAAGCACCTGTCAGTATAACACAATACAGTTCAACAGCACCACTAGGTTGAGGTTGTGTTTAAGAGGCAATTAACACCATATGAGACTAATTTAGTTTCTTCTACAACTTCAGTGCAGAAGAATTATTTTCAGAATCGAGAGTTCTCCTTCACACTCAAAGATGACATTTATGTCCGCTACCAGTCGTTCAGCACACAGAATGAGCTGGAGAAAGAAATGCAGAAGATGAACCCTTACAAGATTGACATTGGAGCAATATACAGTCACAGGGTAAGACTGCATGTTTCTATTAGTTGCACCCCTGCAGGATCCCGCGTCACTGCAGCTACCTTGCTGGTCTGTTTGTCACCCACAGCCGAACCAACACAACACGGTGAAATCAGGAACCTTCCAGGCTTTGGAAAAGGAGCTGGTGTTTGATATTGATATGACAGATTATGATGATGTCAGAAGCTGTTGCAGGTAAAAGGATTATGCATGATCATTTAGTTTACTCATGTTTGCAAATGATTTGACATAGTAATTCAGCATATCTTGGCAGTCACATCATTGAGATGGTGCAAATTCTAATTTTAGTGCTGCAGACATTTGCTCCAAGTGCTGGACCCTGATGACCATCGCTATCCGTGTCCTGGATAGAGCTCTTCGAGGTGGGTTTGTTGGTGATCATGTGGCAGGCATCCTCTTATATTGTCTCCAATTTTGGGTGAAATTAGCATCAAACATTATTTGTTTTATGTGATATTCCAGACGATTTCGGTTTCCAGCACCTGCTGTGGGTTTATTCTGGCAGAAGAGGAGTGCATTGCTGGGTGTGTGATGAAGCTGCCAGGAAGCTCTCTGTAGCTGCACGCTCTGCTGTTGCAGAATACCTGAGCCTGGTGAAGGTAACAATGTTTTAGCTTTTATTGGATGATCAGGACAGGTTTGTTGACCATAACTCTCAGATATCAATGTTGGTGTTTCCTTTAAAATCAAGTATCTGTATCTACAGTCTAACCCAGACAAAAACACTAATTTAGTACAGTGAAGTGAAGCACTGTAATGTTTTAAAGAACGGGGTAACACTATATCGGCTCTCCACAGCTCCAGATTTGTTTTGCTTCAATTCTAAGTTTCATCAAGACTCACCGGTTAATCATTGGATGTAACTTAGAATTTTGAAGCCTACTCCTTTCGGTACACAAGCAGGCGGTTAATGATTCATATGTTAAAGACCTGTGAGTTATTTTTTTTAGATGTGATGTGCATATGATGGTTTTATAGGGTGGTGAAGAAACTGTGAAAAAAGTAGTGCTGACAGAACCGATTCATCCTTTCATCAGGTAAGAATAGTATCGTTTTCTGTGTGAAGATCAGTTTGAAGCTGTGAACTGTGTTACTTTAGATGTGTTAGACGCAGCGGCTTTACCTCTCGTAAGGGTTTGTGCCTGTAATCTCAACAGTGCATCTTTGTCAGAGGTGGAGAGATACTTTAAACAGTATGCACTAAAGGGACAGGACATACTGGGCCGCAAGGAATCTGTAAACAAAGTGTTGGCACTCGTGCCTGAAGATATCCTTTTCACAGTATGCTGCATATTTACAGTATTTCATGAACACAGAATAGAGCTGGTAGTTACTGACACAAGCTGCATTTTCTTTTTCTCAAATGGGATTAAAATATGAGTATACATTAGGTTTTTCAGTTAGTTTAAATAATAGGTCTTCGGCATACAGAAATGTTAGTGAAAATAATTGGACTTGACCTTAACTGAGCTTTTACATGTAAGAAACGAGCTTCAGATCGATTTCAAAAATGAGAAGAACCCTGAAAAACGTTGGGATTTAATCAGCGGCTACGCCGAAACTAAACAGGTTGGAAGTTCTGTTCATACAACATAATGACAAGTGTTTGTCTTTTAACTGACATTTACACATTACTGCATTAGGGCTCTTAACAAGTGTTGCCTATTACTACGATACAACTTCCTTCCTTCAGCACACTGCCAAGAAGAACCAACACTTTGAGAAAGAAATCATGCTGCAGTATTGTTACCCACGGCTCGACATAAATGTCAGTAAAGGTGTGAACCATTTGCTGAAGAGCCCCTTCAGTGTACACCCCAAAACAGGTGAATATAGACCTAACGAGATTAAATCAAGACTGCATGGTGAAGAGGTCGCTGACTGTGACTTCTGTCTTTGGCCAGGACGCATTTCTGTTCCCATGGACGTCAAAGAATTAGACACATTTGATCCTTTTGCTGTGCCCACAATCAGGTAAGTGATAATTTAATGTCTAATGTTCTGTTGTGTGCAATGTGATACTCATTAGTTGCTGGTTATTTTTTATTCTAGCCTCATCTGTGAGGAGCTGGATCAGCCTAGAACAGGAGAAGTGGGCGAGAAGTCAGAGGACATCAAGGAGAATGAGAAGGATGCAGCAGAGAAACGAAGGATGAGAGGTGAAATTCTGAACTCTGAATTTTAATGTATCACAGACTCTTGTCTTTCACTTACTTTAAATCTCAAATTCCACTTTTAGCAGTCTAATAAAAATGAGCCTAGAGTAAATGAATGTTTCAAATTGGTGATTACTCTTCACAGATTACAAAAGAACCAGCTTGGCAAAGTATGTGAAATACTTCGATCAGTTTCTGGATCAAATGGCCTCTTCGTGGAAAGGAGAGCTGCTCAGAAAGAGTGGTATGTTGTAGTTTTGGTGGATTAAATGAAGAAAGGAAAACTTTTGAGCTGTTATCTTTTGGTATAATCTTTTTTTTTTTTCTTTTAGATCTTCAGAAAGAATTCTGAACTGGATCAACAATCACAAAGTGATTCACTTCTGAAGAGGCACCATTAATAGCTCGCTGTTGCTTCAAGTGGCTGATGATGCACAGTGTGTCCTGTTTGGAGGGGGTCTCATACTGTGGTGAAATCTTGCCAGTTATTTCAGCTTAATACATGTTTATGTTCTTATTAGATTCACTGATAATGTTTTCATAAATTAAACATAAGTAAAATAACCCCTTGCTATACAGTTTCCCTAGTACAGTACCAGTTTCCTATTGTTTTACTTGTTGCCTAAATTTTGCTACTGTACAGTCTTTTGTAAAATTAAATTTGTATGCTTTCAAAACCTGGTAATGTAGTTACTTTTATTATAAGAGGTTTTGTAAATTCAAATTATTTGAAGAGCAAGCAGAGTGATATGACGGTCGACAGTTACAAATTAGAGGTAATAGTTTTAATATTACATTTTGTACCAATACTTAAGCCAATGTGTGGAATTTGAATAAATGACATCGTTGAACCTTTTAAAAAGCCTAGATTTTTTTCCTAGATCAATGTACATATATCTTTTTCAAAAATCATTTTTGCAACTGTTCAGTATTTATGGGGTTAATTTGTTTCTTAATGATTGCAGCCATTCAGGTTTTGTCACCACACCTGTAGCAGTTGTTATTAGTGTGTTAATCCTGAATGTGTTAAGCTTTTCTCACATTATGATAAACACACATGGGCATTTGTGCAAAAGGAAATAGTAGAAAATAATATATTCCTCTCAGAAAGTGCATTTCAACTAATGAACCGAGTTTATTATTATTGTTATTGACATCCTTCAAGGATACAGATGAGTCAACTTAACTTGAGTATATTATGCTTTTTATATTCAAAAATAAGCAGTGCAGTAACATTTGAAGAAAGGCTTGTTTTACTGTATATTTGCTGCAGGGTTTGTATGTATATATTTATTCCCTTCATGCAAATATCTGATTTGCCTAGGAGTACACACATAGGAGGCCCCAGGAGAAAGATTTGTTTAGTTACACTACTTTCATTATTTTCCCAGGCACCCAGAAACCAACCAGTGCTCTCAAGCTGAATGATTCTGATAGAAAGAAAGTCAGTTGGCAACAATTTATTTAACTTATTAAATTCTCTGGGTATTTTAAAGCAACATTTCAGGGTTAAAATTAGAAGCTGCTTTATTGGCAGTCACAGAATGTGACTGGTACAGAGCCTCTCAATATGTTTTGCAAGGTAACATGAAAAAAAAGTTAAATAAAAATGTGTGCATTCAGAATAGGTAAATATGTGCAAACAAATAGGAAAGAGAACAGGGAAAAAGGAGAATCTAAATATATACTGTATACATATTGTGGTAGAAGAGCTTTCAGACTGATATATACATTGGGTTGCACTGGGGTGATTGCTGTGTCCCGTCACACAAGCATGGATTAACAGCTCATGACTGGTGGCATTGGTGGGGAAGAAACCGTCCGTGTGTCTGCTTGTTTAGGCTACAGTGTTCTACGGCACTGTCCCAAGGGGAGAAGGTCAAATGTTTTGTGTCCAGGGAGTGAGTGGTTTGCACTGGTATCAGCTTTTAAAATGTTGGTTACTGCAATCCTAGAGTATAACTTTGTTAATAATTTTACTCAACATTACAAACTAAACATGATGGATTAATAGGCTACTACCTTGCTCTACATTTGATGTGTTTTATTTATTTATTTGGAAAAGTAGAAGCTATTTGATAAAACAACTTTACAACAAATGAGCAACTAAGTCTTTTGACAGGTCCCTCTTCAACCTCAGGATGCAGGAGCAGTCATAGTTCTGATAAATGTGTCATCCATCCTTGACATTAAAAACATTAAATCAGATACGATCGTCTGAGAACCAATATTTTGATAATTCTAGTAGTCTTTTCAAAAATGTAGTATATGAAAAGGAACTTGGAATGTTATGTAAAAACAAAAACTGCCAATTGTGTCTTTAAATGGCCCGGAAGAAGAACCGCGGCTTCGGGGCGGATATCACCGTGAAACTGGGGTCAGAAGTTCTTTCTCACAGCCATCTTGGATATAACGTACTGAGTCGGTGAGTGTCTCTGATGATAATCCAACATCATCCAGCTGTTTTCACATGTCCCCGTGTTTGCTAAAGGTTTCGCGTGGTTAATTAAAGACGTGTCAATAGACCGGAACAGTTATTATTCTTTTACCCTTTGTCTGTTAAGTGTTCCGTTGTTTCACCGATTACCGGCTCAAAATGGGGGAACATGACTACCAGTTTTTGCTAGCAGCCTGTCAAGGCCCCAGTGAACAGTGTTACAAGGGATGTGAGGTTCAGTTGTGTGACACCTAGATGGTTACTTTACAGATGTCTTTTTGGAGGTAAAAGATTATGGCATACTTAGGTATTTGGTGTTAGTTTTCACCTGTTGACACTGACGCTGCTAACTGACGGAACTAATGCTAACGCTAGCTAAATGTCGCTAAAGCATGGGCTCTGTCACCTGTTTAGCCAGTTACACTAACTGCAACTCTGGGTCTAAATTAGCTATAGACTCCGTGCTAAGGTTACTGATCCATTATGTGTCAAAGAGGCTGTCCCATAATGCTTAACGTTACGATGCTGTAATTGGCTTCCGAATCGTGTGTCTCACAAAACTGCTAAAAACAGCTGTAAATCGCCTTTAGCCTCCCTTTGATCATCTAGTCCCGGTTGAAAAGTCTGGAGGTCTGGTGCGTCCCGGATGGGAAAAAGGCTGTGACATCGGCCTTTTAGAGTTTTTAATTTTCACAAATATAACAACGGCTTCACAAGTGCGGCTGTCCCCTAGAACATCTGTTGTGCCTGTGAAATGTTGATTTGGTAAGCCTTAGTTGGGTGGATTTTAACTGAGACCTAGTCTCATCAGAATCATCTTTATTGGCCAGGTGTGTTGGACACAAGGAATTTGACTCTGGTACATCGGATCTCAATGTGCATGTGCATATCCCCATGCAAGGGGCACGTAAACAATAAACCAACATAAGGCTGTGTAGTATAACTAAATAAACAGCATAAACAAGCAATAAACAGTGCAAACAATGCAAAATAAGCAGTATAAACAGGCAGTAAACAATACAGACAAAGGAGTGTTCATTAGGAAATGAGATAAATAGGAATAAAAATAGAGACTTGTACGGTGCATGTGGTCAACACTGGGGGAGCAGAGAATTAAATCACTCTTTCAGATATGAAATTGTGTCTTAAACAGTTACTAGTTTGTGTTTTAATCATATATATGTGTGACAGGTATGTTTTCATGTAGAAATAGCCGATTGCTTTTTTGTTTGTTTTTTTAATGGTGGGGGTGTTAAAAAAGTGAAACTACCATGTGCACTGCCAGTCAAAAGACTAGACACATTTCCACTGAATTAAATAGGAAAGTGTGTCCAAACCTTTGACTGGTAGTGTATAGTTGGGGCTATGAAGACTTCTAAGAAACAGTTGAACTGAAAAATTGTTTCCTCATTTTACTTAACTAGCAACCATGCCTGGTGAAGCCACAGAAACGGTCCCAGTCACCGAACAGGAGATGCAGCATCCTCAAGTGGAGACTGGTTCGTATATTTAAGCTTCACACAAACATGCATGCAGTCCTGCATATTAAATGATGGGGTCCTGGAACTCAAAAACGTGAATTGGTCCACAAATAACCATCTATGGAAGGTAATTTGTTGACACTGGGTGGTTATTTTGTCTAGGGAATTAACTCACTCTCTTTCTGAGTTCATGGAGCAGCTGACAGTTACTTTGATTGTGACCAGCCATGTGTTGGGGCATTTGTCACAGGAGGTTGCTTGCTGAGGGATTTTCAGTAGTGATATTGCTTGGCTTGGTTGATCCAGGACCCCAGTTTTTAGTTACACAAACTCACAGTGGCATGTGGTGATTTGGACTAACAACTGGATTGTAGCGCACAAAGCATGGTGTTAAGTGTGGTTTTTCATGTGCACAATAAAAGCCCGTTGACTGGATGCATCCTTGTTGGTGATGACAAAGGTCATTCTGTGTCGCGTATTTATTTTAGCCTGATATTTAAAGTTTTTACTTTAGTCATGAATTTTGTCTAGGGGTGGGACCTTTTAACAAATTTTTGTAAACAAGTACCAACAGATTTTTGCCAACACCTGTGTTGTTGTTTTTTTTGTTTTGTTTTGTCCCCCCCCCATATGGCATTTTTTTTCCTTCAGGCATTGAAAGTAAAAATATCTTTTAATTTATGCATGAAGCTATAAAATGTTTGGACATACAGCCACCACCCTTTAAACTGTTTTTTAACCCTTTGAGAGCCCATGTAAGCTTTTATGCACTGGTAGGCCTGTTACAAGTTTGATGTTACAGGTTGCAAAAAAGTAGGCTACAGACGGAATGTGAAAAACGGCAAAAGATTAAAAGCTGAATAAATCTGTATAACTAAAATTTAAATAAAATGAGGTCCTTAAACTTCACTCTGGTTTGAAAATGAACAGAGCAAGAAACTGAGGGATTCTTGTGATTAGCAGTTAATGCAACTCTATGAACTATGTTATATGGAAAGTTAAAGTCGGCCCTGTGGAGGTTGGTTGGAGCCAAGTCAGCTGTCTCTCTGCTAGGTGAGTTGGGTGTAAAAGGGCGGAGCCTAAGACTCGTAACTAGGAATCTGATAGTGCAGCAAAGGTCAGTGAGTGGCTCTGCAGCAGAAGAAAGGTGCATGTGAATGCGGTAAAAATAGGTAAGTGATTTATATATGGGAACATTATGGCTGTAAAGCTGAAGTCAATTAGCGTAAGAGGACATGCACATGCAGCAAGCTCAAGGCCTACCTCCTGGTGTTAACATGAGGGCATAGAAATTTGACTGGTTTGTTGGAATGAAACACAGGGTGGTTTCTGATGCAGAAGTGTGGCTAGTTACCTGGTTGGCTGTTTGAAATGTTTTTAAATGTTTGGTGGCTTGAACAACAGTTGAAATGTTTGCTAGTGCTGGTGACTGGTATTGTTATATCAGGGAGGGTGCAGGAGTTGAATATTTAATTTGTGCATATTTCTATTTAAATAGTTCATAATCAGGCTATTTGGTATCTGCCTATACTGGCAAATCAACAGCTAGTTCCACACAGCAGAATTTCATCAGTCATTGTTTCTGTTCACATGTTGAGCACAATTATTTTTACATAAGTGTATTTATGAGCTCCTGAAATTTGCATTAATCAAATAAAATTGCTCCTCAAAATACCTCTGAGTGCCCCTTCCTTTGTTACTGTTCCCTCATCAGTTACAGGAATATTGAATTCTTCTCCTTCTCCTGAGATGGTTGTTCCTGCAGTGAACAAGGCAGTCTCGCTGGAGAATCCTCCAGAAACCTCTCAAGAGTTAAGCTCATCAGAGGAAGCTGGCATTCAAACTAGTAGTGATCAATCAAGTGGTATAGCTGCAACTAAAGCAAACTGAATAGAGTAGATTGGAGGCAACAGAAAGGGACAAATGCTGACCCAGCAGGGATTTTAACTAGTTTGCCAGTTCCTAAAGAATCCATGCCTCCTTCTGAGGCTCCAACTGCGATTGTACAAATTTGGGAGTCAGCTGTTGCTTCTGAAGAAATGGCCAGCAAAGAGGTCAAGCTGATTTTTGTTGAAGTAAAGGTCAGGGTCAAGGAAGTAAAGGTAAAAAAAAATTCTGACTGTCCAAAAGCATCTCTTCCTGACAATGTCAGTGTGAACTGTGAAGGCTTCAGTAGAAGGCCAGAGGAGCCTTTGTCTGGATTCTTCTCAAGGTGAAGAATTTTCTGATGTGATTGTTGATGAGGCTACTCAAAATGAGTCTGGACAAGAAAGAACCTGTTATACCTCTCTTCAAGGCCGTTCACTCAAAAGGGACAACCAAATGTGAAAGCCAACTTTCTGCCTGTTACCTGACATGTAGGTTTAAGCAAAGAGGCCCCCACCCCCACACACCCCTGTCCTGGTCTCCCAAATACAGCTTTTTGATCAGCTTGGGCCTATATTCCCAGTGATATTTGCAGCTTCAGAAAGTTGGTAAATGGCTTAATGCCACTCCACTGCCTCTGTTAGTGTTTTTATTCGGGGTGGGTCATGGCTTGATCATAGTTTGATATTGCTTTTGTGTGCATGTAATCTTCTCTAAAAGGATAGTTGTTCTTTATAACCTGGCAATCTTTTTAGATTTTGTCCAACTGATCATGTCCCACTCACCGCCAGTCACAACTGCTGATTTTTAAAGTGGACAGATTATTTGGCTAGGAACTGCTTTGTTTGACTAAAGTGCATTTTTATCAACTCTAATATTCATTTTTCATATTTTGGAAACTATTATTAATTGTGCTTGTGTTAAGTTGCACAGGATTGAATACTTACCAAGTTAATTTATTTCACCTGTTGGCAAATGTTTCCTTGGCTCACCACTTCGGTGGTGGTGTGTGCGGCGTTGTTCTGTGTAAAGGGGTTACTTGAACATGAGATGCGGTGATGTGCATTGCGAATATCATTGTCCTTTTTATTGTAAATGCATTGTGACTAAATACAGAGTGTGGCTTTCTGTGTGGAAGTAGGTAGTATGTACTATGCATTCTTGGATGCAGTTTGCATTACAGTTTGGTGGGGTGTGTTCTTTTCCTAACCCTAAGAAAGGTAATTTTGTTTTGGATTGTGATCATTTAACCCGCATGAGTAAGGCTTGAACTTTTTTTTAAATTTTTTTTTTAAAGAAAATCTTTTTCTATTCAGCTGCACCTCCTGCCCCAGCTTCATCCCAGCAACCTCAGGCAGCTTCTGGCCCTGCTAAGCCCAAAGGCAAAGATGCCAAGAGTGTGCAGGGTTCTTCAGCCCCAAAGGCTGTCCCTGGCAGAAGAAAACGCTCCTCTTTGTCTGCCTCCTCCTCCTCTCCCTCCTCACCAAAATCTACTCCCACCTCTACCCCCCTGTCCCCTGTGACATCTCCTCTGGCTTCCTCACCTGGCAGCTCTTCTGTTAATCAGGCTAACCGCTCAACCCCCAAAGTTGTCAAGGCTGGAAAACAAGGAAAAGCTAAGAAAGGAGAGGCATTTGTGCCTGCTTCTTCCTCTCAGGATTGTAAGGTCACAGCAACAAATGATAAAATAGGCGAGACAAACATCAAGCAAACTGTAGTTGCAGCTAAATCTGCTCCAGTTGAGCCTGAAACTCCGGCACCAGCTGCTTTAAAAGTTACTTCAAAGCCTCCTGTAGGATCTCCAGTTTTATTTTCAGATGATCCTGTGTCTAGTTTTTCCAGATCAGTTGAATTTAAGGCAGCTTCATCAAAAGCTGTCCCTGTTACTGCCTTTACTGATGATGAGCTCCCTCCCCTTATCCCACCTGAGAAGCCAGTTAGAATACCAGTATTTGTACCAACTGTTGAGAAAGAAGGTGCAAAAGCTCCTGTTGAGACTCTCAAAACTGTGTCCAAGCCCAAACCTGTTGAAACTCCCAAAACAGCACCCCCAAGTAAACTTGCTCCCACTGACACTGCTAAGCCAGCAACTGAGGCCAAACCGGCTCCTGCTGCTAAGACGGCAGCTGAGGCTAAACCCTTCCTCCCTGATGTTGCTAAGCCAGTAGCTGAGGCCAAACCTGCTCTTTCTGAGTCTCCTAAGACACCAGCTGAGGCCAAACCTGCAGCTATTGCAGCTGCTAAGCCACCAGCTGAGGTCAAGCCTGCTCTTGCTGAGACTGCTAAGCCAGCGGCAGAGGCCAAGCCTGCTCCTCCTGCTGTTAAGCCAACAGCTGAGGCCAAACCTGTGGCTGCTAAGCCAGCGGCTGAGGCCAAGCCTGCTCCTCCTGCTGTTAAGCCAACAGCTGAGGCCAAACCTGTGGCTGCTAAGCCAGCGGCTGAGGCCAAGCCTGCTCCTCCTGCTGTTAAGCCAACAGCTGAGGCCAAACCTGTGGCTGCTAAGCCAGCGGCTGAGGCCAAGCCTGCTCCTCCTGCTGTTAAGCCAACAGCTGAGGCCAAACCTGTGGCTGCTAAGCCAGCGGCTGAGGCCAAGCCTGCTCCTCCTGCTGTTAAGCCAACAGCTGAGGCCAAACCTGTGGCTGCTAAGCCAGCGGCTGAGGCCAAGCCTGCTCCTCCTGCTGTTAAGCCAACAGCTGAGGCCAAACCTGTGGCTGCTAAGCCAGCGGCTGAGGCCAAGCCTGCTCCTCCTGCTGTTAAGCCAACAGCTGAGGCCAAACCTGTGGCTGCTAAGCCAGCGGCTGAGGCCAAGCCTGCTCCTCCTGCTGTTAAGCCAACAGCTGAGGCCAAACCTGTGGCTGCTAAGCCAGCGGCTGAGGCCAAGCCTGCTCCTCCTGCTGTTAAGCCAACAGCTGAGGCCAAACCTGTGGCTGCTAAGCCAGCGGCTGAGGCCAAGCCTGCTCCTCCTGCTGTTAAGCCAACAGCTGAGGCCAAACCTGTGGCTGCTAAGCCAGCGGCTGAGGCCAAGCCTGCTCCTCCTGCTGTTAAGCCAACAGCTGAGGCCAAACCTGTGGCTGCTAAGCCAGCGGCTGAGGCCAAGCCTGCTCCTCCTGCTGTTAAGCCAACAGCTGAGGCCAAACCTGTGGCTGCTAAGCCAGCGGCTGAGGCCAAGCCTGCTCCTCCTGCTGTTAAGCCAACAGCTGAGGCCAAACCTGTGGCTGCTAAGCCAGCAGCTGAGGCCAAAGCTGCTCCTGCTGAGGCCATTCCCGGTACTGCTACTAAGCCAGCAGCTGAGGCCAAACCTGCTCCTTCTGAAGCTGCTAAAGCAGGTGCTGGTGCCAAGTCTGTCTCTGACATTGCTCCACAACAAGGTAAAGAAAATGAAGCTGCTTTTCCTAAGATGGCAAAGCCAGATGCAGATGTCAAGTCTGCCTCTGTTGCAGTTGTCCATCCAGCTGCAGAACCCAAACCAGCTGCCGGTGAGGTTCCAAAGCAGGTGCCTGTGAAGGGCCCCAAGTCAGTTACTAAGGCTAATTTGGTTGAGGTGAAGGCAGCGCCTCCTGAGGTTGCTAAACTAGCAGATGAACTTTTACCTCCTCCCTTAAAACCCACTCCAGTTGAGACTGCTGTACCTGCTGCAGCTCCCCGTAAACTCACATTTGCTGAGGCAGTTGCAAAACCTTCCCCTTTTAAACCTGAGGTTGAGGTAATCAGTACAGCTCCCTCTGAACCAGTCTCATCACCCAAACCTGCCCCCACACCTGCTAAAACCCCAGCCAAGGTGGAGCCTGAGATCAAGAACGACAAGGGTATTTTTATCTTTCTCTCCTTTTTGTGCCATCTGTTCTTCCAACTGTCACTGCATTCTGGCAGCTGCTCATATGCTTAGATAAGTCATTCTCATGAAGTTTGCGCTGTATGAATTAGCTTTGATTTAAGCTGTAAGATATTTCACATGGATGCTTCTGGTTTTGAAAACAGTTCTGTTGTATATTGTCACTCATAGTTTTGTGCCGTTTCATTTCTGATTATTATTTAGTTATTGCAGTGTCTTGTCAGTCTGGTGAATGTGGTATTGGACGAGTACTATTTTTCTCCTGATGGTATACAGTATGTATATACTGTAGGATCTTAGCAGACTCTTTTGCAGGCTCCAAGTTCAGACAATACAAACATACTGTCTTAAATCACTTGGTATCTATTCTTATTCCACAGGGATGATGCAGCTTATTTGCACAGTAACTTTTAAGTTGTATACCTGTATAATAGACCGCATGTTGTGACTGAATTAAGGTTTCTGTTGGTGGTTTCCATAGGATCCGGCACAGAGTCAGAAAGTGACGACTCAGTCCCTGACCTGGAGGAACAGGATTCTGCACAGACACAGACACAAGCTCAGGTGAGACTTCGGTCTGGTCTTCAGTATCGTGTTTAATGTCGACTTGAACCCAACAGTTAAGATCATTATGCGTATGTCAGTTTTGACTCTTCAGTGATGATGTATACAATGACTTTCGTTCTTCTGAGCCTACTGAAGCCAACATTTGTTCTGAGAAGAGAAACTATTAAAACCTCTGACTAGCATCACATTTTAGCAGGTCTATATTTACTTGCCATTGAATTAGGATGTTTTGTACCTTTATAGCTTGCAGCAGCCGCTGAGATTGATGAGGAACCTGTCAGCAAAGCCAAACAGAGCCGCAGTGAAAAAAAAGCACGAAAGGTAACACTCTTAATTACTGTATTGTTGTCTAAACTGTGCTTGTCTGCTTTCTTTTTAGTGAAGACTTAAAATTGCCCACATTAAAATAACTTCTTTCTTGCAGGCGATGTCAAAGCTTGGTCTGAGGCAGGTAACAGGGGTCACCAGGGTCACCATTCGCAAGTCAAAGAACATCTTGTTTGTTATTACCAAACCAGACGTCTACAAGAGCCCTGCATCAGACACATACATCGTCTTCGGTGAAGCTAAGGTAAATAGCCAGCGATGATCCAACTTTGTCCCTTCTTGTGCTGTCAAAGGCTTACACTGCTACTAATATCTTTTTGCATGGGTTTCAAAATAATTTAGCATATGGTGATTGTTAAACTGTTACAAAATGTCCTCAGTTAACTGTTATTACCAAATAATGTATTGGCTTCTCATTTTACACTATATTAACTTCCCAGATCGAAGATCTTTCCCAGCAAGCTCAGCTGGCAGCCGCAGAAAAATTCAAGGTACAGGGAGAAGCCGTATCAAACATCCAGGAAAACACACAGACGCCAACAGTACAGGAGGAGAGCGAAGAAGAGGAGGTAATATGTGGTTTTATTCAAGTGAAAAGAGACGCACAATGTATTACTCCAGCAGTATGTAAGGTGTTACAAATTTCTGCCCCCTGGTATTTTTATAGGTGGATGAGACGGGAGTTGAGGTCAAGGACATTGAACTTGTCATGTCACAAGCCAATGTGTCACGGGCAAAGGCTGTACGTGCCCTGAAAAACAACAACAACGACATTGTCAATGCTATTATGGTAAGAGTTTAAAACCCTTTTCTAGCAGTACACATTCTAACACATAACAGTACAAGAGATTTCAAGTTGGTTCAACTTGGAAACACAAGTTCACCTGCTGCCTTGAAAATGCAACTAAAATTAACTTAGGTTGAACACTGTTGTTTTGGGAGTTTTAAAAATTTTCAAATAACTCGTCTAAGTGACCTAAAACAAGTTGAAAAAAATAAAAATATTAAGTTAACTCAGCTTACAGATACATGGGAACTCAGTACGTTATATTTGTTCTACATTTCTCAGTTTAAAGTGTCAGTACTTCATGAGGAACTTGCTGTGCTTGTACCAGTCAGTACAAGCACATCATATTAGATTGCTGAGTGTGTGGGGGCCATGGCTGAATTCAGTATTAACCCTCATCATGGTTTGCATTGTTTTCAATTTTATGAAAAGAAACAACCATCATTTACTTTAATATGTATTACAAATGGTTTTCACTATGAATGTGCTTTTCAAAGTACAGAAAAGAAGAGTTTCTGAAGAGTTTTAACTCTCCAGCAAGGCATGCTGGGAAGTCTATTGGTTTTGTTTCTTTAAAACATCATTGAATGAGTTGAGTGAACTCTCAGCAGTTTGTTCATTCAACTCATTTCAAGTTTCAGAACAACTCGTGTTTAAGTTTTAAAGTGGTCTGAAAATGAAAAACGAGATTTTACACGTTGAATTTACTTGAAATAACCAAAACTTACATATTGGTTTATATAACAAAACAAGCTTAGGTGATTCCACTAAATTCCTGTATCATGTTTTCCAGTGTAGTCAAATGGTAGAGTCTTTATTCAGCAAGGCTTTTCATGTGAGATGGTGTGCTAGGTTTCTCATGATAAATGTGTAAGGATAACTATTTGTTGATGATTACAGTGACTTTCCTTGTTCTGAGCTTACTGAAGCAAACATTTCTGTTCTGAGAAGAGTAGATATTTTTAAAACAGTGTAATTGTGTAATAAAACATTTTTTGAACAAACCTTTTTGTTATTCCCTTTGCAGGAGTTGACGATGTAATGGGACCCTGGCAACAAAGAATTGAAGAAGGGTTGCTGATTTGATTTAAGCTTGTTTATACAATTTATACCCAAGATGGAAATAAAGTTGTGGCTTGATAAAATGAAATTTTGTTGTTTTTTCACTTTATTGGGAAATGGGACCTCTGCTGTAAGTTGAATATTTTAGCCTGAATAAAGCATGAGTCCCTAAAGAGCGTACTGAACCCTAACCCTGAAAGTACTGTAAATATGTATTTATAATATGGTTTTCCATCCATTTTTTTAATATCTACATAGTCAAATTTATGGTTTGGCAAGACAATTGAGGAATCGGAGGAGAACTGAGATTTGGGCTTGTGGCCCCCGATTTAAGGTGACTGCTAACCATGGAGCTACTATGATAACTTAATATTTTATTTTTGTTTTCCACATATATCAATTTGAAACTATGTGGGCGACTGTGTTGGAGTTCATGTGCTTGTCATTGTCTTGAATTAAATGATCAAATATGGAACTTGTATTAAGCAGTAGTGAATAGAACTGACTCCAGGTCGTACTTTGAGAAATTAAATGTGGCTATGTAAAGCTGTGTATATGAACATTGTAGTGTAATGACAAATACATCAATCCGAGGGGTATTAAGGTTATTAATTAAAAAGAAACCTCTGCAATATATGTTTACATCCTTGGTAAATGCACCTATCACTGTCTACTATGAAAGAAACATACCTAAAAAAACACTATATTGTATAGCAACCAGAGGTGGAAAGTATCGAAGTACTGTGCAAAAATATACCATTTTGAGGTTTCTGTACTTGAGTATATTCATTTTCTGATACTTCACAATTTGACTTTACTACATTTTAGAGGCACAAATTATACTTTTTACTCCACTATGTTTATTGGATAACTTAATCACTAGCTGCTTCTTCAGAATCCAATTAACTACACATGTACAGTATGATCATGAGTTAACTGATTCCTAAAGCAGGAAATTCACAAGCTACCCAGTAGTAATTAAAATTGTAAGTATATAAGGTAGTTTAATTAGCTTCACTTTTACAAGCTGCAATGATAACGTGAAAAAAACAATAATACACCAATAATTATAATCAAACAACATATCAATGTAAAATGTGTTATTTTGCATGACTAAGTATATTTTGGTGCTAATGCTTTTGCACTTTTTAATCTAGCACTTTTACATGTAATAGTATTTTTACATTGTAGCATTGTTACTTAATAAGTAAACAATTTCAGTAATACTTATTCCACCACTAATAACTATTAGTAAATTATATTGAGTGCAGACCACGCCATTGGCGTGTAAATTGCGTGTATTTTGTACGTGTATTTTCCTTCCGACATTACATCCTAACAGGGTGGTACGGAGTCCATAGCTTGAATTGTTCTGAAAGTAATATAATTTTATTGTTGACTAATGTTTCATACAGTGACATGCGATTTACTTCAACTCTCTGAAAACACTGGTATGCCTGCCTTTTAAAGGGATAGTAGTTTATGGCTGATGCCTTGTATTCGGTTTTTCTTTTTATTATTTCTTCTTCTTTCCTTTTTAATTGTTTTGTATTGTTTTTTAGTTTTTGAACTTGGACCTTGAGTCTATAATAAAGTGTCATTTATTCATTCATAGCGCAGCACACGTTTAGGTTTGTGGAAGATTAAATGCTTCCTCCTTCCCATCATGCCCAGCTGTGGCTGAAAGCTCTAGAAACGTCTAGTACGCGCTTGCTGCGTCAGTACTGCCATTCTTATAACGGGATACGCAAGAAAACCCGTAGTTTTGTAGTCCACAGACTACAGGCGTTTGCACTGGTTGTGTGCGTGCAGCATTCATTCTTTTGCAGACATTGCCGTCCTTTTTTAAAGATTGTTTTGCTGCGAAGAACAGACTAATTTCACGCCGCGACATGTAAGTTATGAACAGTTTACTCGATGATATAACAGAAAAAAGTGCGATAGTGCAATCTACTTAGCTAGCTAACGCTGGCCGTCTGACAACATGCTTTTTCAAAGGCGGGAGGTTGGCCTTGCTTCAGTGAACTGTAAGCTAACAGTAATTCGCTACATAGATGGGATCTTGCAGGCCGGATAAAGGAATACGTTTAACGGTTACAGCTGTTATAGCAGACTCAGTCCCCCAGCGTTAGCTGAAAACGACTGCTTTTTTTAACACTATGAGTCAGGTGCACCGCATGGCTTAACTAACGGTGGCTAACGTTAGCTTGGCTAGCTGAGTGCTCATTGAATGGCTAAGAGGCTATCATGAAATTAGCACCAGGTCTGTGTCAGAAGTCATTGTATTAGCATTAAAAATGGAAAGTGGGGATTTTAACAGCAAAGACGATCCTGTTCCTATCCTCCACAAAGTTGCGATGGGACTGAGCAACATTCAGCGTCAGTCCTCATTTTTATTTAATGCTAGCGTCCATACACTGCCATGTTAACGCTAGTCCACGGCCATTGGTAAGAGGATTTGGCTGGCAAGGCCATCAATTCAGTCCTTGTAGCTGATAAAAGGTCTACCAATCTTGTCTTACATAGAAGCGTCCAACCTTATCAATAAGGGGTCAGTGAGGCGTATTAATTAGTAGTGACGTTAACCATATACATGTAACTGTACTGGAGGTAAGCTGCTCACTGAAGTAGTTAATGATAAGTTTGTAATAATGGGGGATGACAGAAATTTAGCAACCGCATTGATAATTGATTATTGGGTGAAACATTTGCTGTTTGCAGTTCAGATTTGCTGATTTTATGCAGTTCTTTACATTATAGTAAGCTAAATATTTTTCAGTTTTACTTTTACTATTTAAATAAAACAAGGCACTTCAAGATGAGTAAGTCACACCTAGGAACTTTGAATAGAGCATTTGTTGGAAAATGCCAATAGCATTGAGGCTGCTACTAATGATTATTTTCATTATTAATCTGCAGAACAGTTTCTCAATTATTCAGTTGGTCTTTCAGTCAAAAAGTGTATAAGGTGATGTCATTCAGTTGGTTCTTTCACCAGTCAATAGGCCCCAAAAACTTTAGTTTTCCATCCAACAGAACAAAGAGGTCAGTCCTCACAAATGAGATGCTGGAACTATGGAGTTTTTGTTGGAAATTGGTCGTTCAAGTACATTTTTGTTAGCAAAATTGTTAATTTATTATGTACATTGACTAGTTGGTTAATTTATTTAGCTGTGAAAACTTTTACAGTAATATGGTACATAAAAAAAAAACCTTAGCTGAATCATCCAAAATATCTTGTTAATTTGACTTTCCTCATTTTTATATGCAGAGATTAATTAAAATTTTATCTGTATAACACCATTTCACAACAGAAGCCATCCCAGGTCACTTTACAAAGTAAGGTCTAGATAATAGTAAGGTCTTACTATTATTATTATTATTATTATTACTATTACTGTAGAGGAAAAACCCAACAAATCCCGTTTGAGATGAGAGGCTTATTGATACAGGAGCACACTGTGTAATTGGATGCTATGTGGCAACCCAATACATGGTGCTTTTTTGATGGCAGGCTGTTGTGTCCAGGATGTGCTAACCTGTACTGCACAGGTGTGTCATTTATTTTATGTGAGTTGTAGAGCTGATGAGCTGTAGTGTTTTACACATGAGAAAGCTTTGCATGTTTATAAAGTCGTTATTCTTTTTTAACCAGATTCATATTGTTAAAAGCTCTATTTTAAGGTACAATAAGTTACACTTGGCTAAACCACTAAGTTCTGTAACAGACTGTTTATGTGTTGACGCTTGGATGCCTCTGTTTCTCCACAGGCATCCTGCAACTGCCAAGTGGTATGACAGGAGGGACTGTGTTTTTATAGAGTTCTGTGTAGCAGACAGCAGAGATGTTAAAGTCAATTTCGATAAAACAAAGTGTGGTTTCAGGTATGTTTCCCTCACAGTGGCTCTCAAAATATGAACATGCATTTGATTGTTTTTGTTGATTCCAGTCTTTAAGTTCTCAAGTGTCATCTTCTAAATACATTTGCTACAGTTGTGGAATTGTACATTAATCTGAGACTTGCTAATTATTTTATATGTGCTTGGCTAAATGCGCGTTTGTTGTTTCATTCTTTCTGAAAGTTGCTTGTTTTCTTCCCACAGTTGTCTTGGAGGAACTGACTGTGTTAAACATGAGAATGAAATAGACCTTTTTGACACCATTGATGAAAATGTAAGTTATACTGAGTGTCTGAATCACTGCTTTGATTACGATTACTATTGCTTTATAATGCTTACACGATACTGCATATTACATTGTACATAATGTAGCCAGGAACTGATCACACACTACTGTTTTCTTTCCACTACAACTCAGGAATCGAAACATAAACGCACAGATCGCTCAGTGTTGTGCTATTTACGAAAAGCACAGCCGGGGAAGGCATGGCCAAGACTAACAAAAGAGAAGGCTAAGGTCAGTTACACATACACAAACAGCCATTAATCGTGAAAGACTGGGTGTGGAATAGATTTAACGGTTAATAGTACAGTAGAGTATTGATGCACCAATACTACTTTATTTTTCCAGGCAGAGTACAATTAGTACCCTAATTTGAGTAAGCTACTGACACAAGTAATTAAAATAATGCAGTGTTTACATAATAAAAATTAGGATAAGGATAATCACCTTTATTGGCCAAGTATGTTGTACACAAGGAATTTGTTTCTGGTACAGAACCGAGGCAGCCATCTGCAGTGCCAACTCAACCGATGGCTCTAACCATCAGGGGCAATGGGGGGGGGGAGACTATAACATGAAACTCTGTAGCATACTGCGCAATGTACTGTAATACAGTGGTATTTAACTTTTTAAAAAAATTTTTAAGCAGTGCAACCCTCTATTATGGTGAAAAGATTTCACGACCACATTAGAACGTCAAAG
>NW_018127986.1:1592832-1612555 GCF_001952655.1 Monopterus albus | reverse complement strand
CAGTTTTCAGTTTAAATGTTTAATGTAACCAGGGTGCTGCTCTGGCGACTGTGGCTTCATTGTGTGCTCTCTGCTGCAAACATTAGGAGCTGCTCGATCTCAATCCACAGGAATTCAACTCCTTTCATACACAGCTTATCAGACCCTCCTGTTAACTACATAAAAGTAGCCCTTGTTTTGCTCACAACAATTCATTACAGTTAATAGGACAAGCACCATATAGGTTTAGTGGATGAAGGGGACCAGGCATTTTGACCATGGGGAGAGTGAAGGCATCGCGTTTCTCCAAGCGTGTTGCGTTCTGCTTGTTCTAGTGTTTAATTACTCTCCATTATTATTGGATTGTGTTGAAGTTTCAGTAAAATGCGACCTCTTGTCTGTGTGGGATGTGGAGGAAGGGATAGTCACAGGCACACAGCAGAGCAGAGAATCAGAGCTCACAGTTGGGTTTACTTTTGTCGTCACCACTCATCTTAAAATATTCTTGAGCTGCTAAAACTTCTTCTCCACTGCCTAATGACCTGCTCAACCAGTGTGAAGTTAATGTAATGTTGCTGTTAGGTGGCATTAGGGGTTAGGGGAGGCAACAGTGGTGTGGTGGGTAGAGCGGTCGTCTCCCAACCAGAAGGGTGAAGGTTTGAATCTCTGTACCGGCAGTCCACATGTCGAAGTGTCCTTGGGCAAGACACTGAAACCCCCCGTTGCCCCCGATGGTTAGAGCCATCGGTTGAGGTGGCGCCACAGATGGCTGCCATCGGTTCTGTACCGGAAACAAATTTCTTGTGTGTAACATACTGGGCCAAATAAAGGTGATTATCCTTATCCCTATTATCCTTATTGGTGCGTAGTGTCTGACAAGTTCTACAACTACTAGAGGGTGGTATTGGACCCCATACTGTGATAGATGCACAGCATTATATTGATTTTAGAATCGCATTATTGATTAAAATTCCTATAATAAAAGTTGGCGATTTTGTGTGTTTCACAGCTGAGTTGGCTCAGTGTTGACTTCAACAACTGGAAAGACTGGGAGGATGACTCAGATGAGGAGATGGGCAACTTTGATCAGTTCTCAGATGTAAGCAGCGTGATTAGCATGGTTTAAATATGCCATAATTATTTTGAAAATGTCAGTTAAAGAAAAAAAGTTCTATAAGCTTTAATGCAAATGGTCAAATAATCACAGACAAAAAAAAACTTACACTTGACCAAGGCCCAGCAATGTCTAAATCTTAGAATGTGTATAGATCAGTGATATTACTGGAATATTGACTACTTAAAAAAAAAAAAATCTAATGTGCACACGCACAGTCCTAATCACTATACTAGTGAGTACAGATGTAAAGATTTGTTGGTGGGTATGCTGACCATGAATTGGAGCATGCTAGGTTCACATTTAATCAGGATTGTTTGGTGCATGTTATTCCCTGCTTTTCCTGTCTAAAAATACCCTATAAATTGTCCTAGTTTGAGTGTGTGGAATTGGGTCTTTTGAAGTAGCAGTATAGTAGCAGCATTCATTTAAATTGGATGCACTTGGTTTCCATTTAGCAAGTAAAATGAAGTCTTAAATGCTATTGGTTTACTACTACAGATGATGAACAACATGGGAGGCGAGGATGACCTGCCTGATCTAGACGGTGCAGATGATGTAAGAATCCTTCTTCTTTTACCTCATTTCTAAGGATTAATCCAAGATTCACGAATAAAAACTGATCATAAAGCAAATGCCACTGTCAGTAATGTTACTATGTTGAACTCTTCTTGCACCATTAGGTGATGCTATGTAATATTTTAACCTGGTACCTTTTGTCTTTTTAGGATGAGTCTGCAGATAGCGATGATGAGAGTAAGCGTTAGTCTTTGTATTAACTCAAATTACAACTGTATATGACTGTTTCAATGCCAGATGACGTGTTTGTTTTGATGGGGGTTTAATGTTATTTCTGTTTTGACTTTCAGAAATGCCAGATTTGGAATAGGAGGCTTTAAGACTGGAAAGAAAACAGAAGAACAGAGCAAGAAGAATTTTACAAACATACATCTTGAAACTGAAGGCAGTGACAAACTGTGTATATATGAGTCAGTAGCCATATTTAAATCCATAGCCTCAGCTCCAAATTCCTGACTGATCAGTTCACTGAAGGTTAATATGCACGGTATTGTACAGAGCAGCTATATCCACTTCCATTTGTTGTACTGCACCTTTTTTGGATATCTGGTTTTACAGTTAAATATTGCAACTAAGCACACTTCTTTCTTTTTTTTTTTTTTTTTTTTTTTTAAATTTAAAAAGCTGACTTTAGCCCCCTTTTTTTTTTTTTTTTTTTTTTTTTTTTTTTTTTTTTGAGAAAAGCTGTCCTTAAATAAGCAATATGTGTTCAGATTTGGAATTTTGTTTTTAAAAGAATTGTGGTTTAAATTGATTAGGCCCACCCATTCCTAATACTGTAGCTTAAAGTTGTGTAGTTAATCTCATGATTTAAGAAGACTTTAGCTATGTAGATCAGAAGGTGTATTCACTAACTGGGTTCCTCTAAAACCTTCCATGTGCTGTGACTGATATCCAGGGAGCCAGTCTTTGTTTCTGTAGCCTAACCTTTCAGCTTACATGTTTCCCTTTAATTTACATTTATTGTCTGTAAGATTGGAATATTCTGAAATATTTACATCTTCCTAGATCACCTACTTTGGTAATCTGAATGAATTCCATAAGAAGTACATAGTGTCTTAACGTTTCCTCTCTCCATATCCACCTGCTGTAACATGCACTCTGACCTTAGAAAGCAGAAGGTGAATTGTTGCAAAAGAACTTAAAGCTTGTTTGGGTATGAGCATCACATGGTTTTGTTGACGTCCTCCTCTAGGTTTCCATTTATCTAGAATAGAACATCCCTTGTTGGTGAGGGAGTGTCAGGGATGTGGTGACCAAATTATATTTGCACTGTCAATAAAATGTAAGGGGATACAAGTAATGTTGAATTACAGTGGAAATTCTTTTTTTATTGTCTACATCATTCTAATAAACTGTTTAAGAATCATTTTGTAAATGATATTGTGTTTTATTTGTTTCTTCTTAAATACAGTGTGTGGCAAATGTTGAAAAGGAGGGTCCTGGTTGGTGTGACCTAACACCTGAATAGCCTTGGATCTCTTGTTTGGTTCCAGGATTTGTGCTCAGTAGGCACATTCAGCAATTGAGTCCAGTACATCACGATCACTGTGACCTCAAAACAGAATTATGACCTTAATGACTCAGAAATACGGAATGTAATTAGTATCATAGAGGTGGAGTCTGACAATGATGTGGATTGTGTTAGATTAAAAATAAATTAAAAGCAACAGAATTAAATTTGGACAAGAGATGTTGAATGTCATTAACACCAGGCTGTTTTCTATATTGTAAAGAGAATCTGCTGGCAACCTATATGCTTTTCAGCTTTTACAGCCCTAGCTAGTTTGGTTTTATATAGCAGTCAAGCTCAGACTGAGATGTTGAACACCATGATAACATTTTGACACAAGTAGTTTTCATAGTATAAACGCTAAAATAAATGTTATCTATATATTTAAGGTACTTAAAACTTAACAGTTTCAAAATAATCACAGTTCTTCTTATGGAGCAACTCACTAGCATAACATTACTGTCCTGCATTGGAGTAAGCAAAACAAGATGGTGATAAAACGCACCCATGGGACCCCCGTGTTTAGAACGCCATTGATCTGGGCCTTCTATAGACAATCAGTAAAAAAAAATCTGATCCAGTGAAGCAGGGGCATTTTAAACCGTTGACTGTTGAATTTAATAAAAGTAGTCTAACTTATAATGCATGTGTCTACTTGAGTACAATTTTGTGATCTACTAATAGAACTTTTATCAATCGGCGCTAGGGCCCAGAAACCTCCTGGTTTCCGGCCCTGAATTTTAGCATACTTCCTCGTCAAGTCTGATTTCCTCACGGTCATTTCCGAAAAAGTGAATGGAATATGCAAAACCAGTTTCCTGTTTTCACCCCGAGCCACGTTAAAATAAAACAGAAGATTTGACAGTGTAGCCAACGAAGGTGCCAGAAAATGACTCCAGTGAAATTTAAAAAACCATAGGCTAAGACAAATACAGGATTAACTAGACACAAACATCAAACTAAAAACTGGAAAAACAAAGCAAGATGAAAAAATATCCAATTCAAATAGTCTACTAAATATATTTAGTCTAAATTAATAAAATGTTTTGATAAAAACAACTAATGAATAGCTTCTACAAATTGTAAGGCATTTGATAGGGTGTGTATGTAGGTGGGCTGCTGTTGGGATGCCTGACAGCTGCATTTGTAAACTACAAACTTAGTAATAATGATAGGATAATGCATTTTTGTATAAAGTAAATTAACCTACTAAAGTGGTGTATATAAAAACAGGCACGACTATAAAGTTCTGTTTACATATTACGCTAATTAACATTTAGCTGAAGATGTTTTTCCTAGGCTACTATGAATAGCCTAATAACAGCGAGAATCTTGTAATATTGTTATTATTATTAGTGTCATTAATTTAATTTCTATTCTATTTTAGCAATAAGTGCTGTACGTTACTATTTTCTCCTAAAATAATCCTTAGCGAAATGTTCTTAACGTTTTAAAAAGTAAAATTACTCGTGGAGGAAGAATGGTCATTGTCACATGTATAGTAATTGTATAGGTTATTACTTAATTATTATTACAAATGTATTAATATGCAAGCATTTTAATGCAGACTGATATATTATAAAATGCAGTATTATTAAATTAGCTATTTTCATGTGAAGTTTCATGACTAGTGACAGGATGTGTGTAGTTATTGTTGGGATGCTGACAGTGCTCGCTCTGTTCTGTGATCATGGCTGCACCGGACCACACCAGCCATGTTTGCTAATTTAAAACCCAAAGGTTAGGGAATAGTAGTTTATTATTTATCGCTGTGCCATCGTCCCCCGTACATTCGTTAAGAAGAAGGTTTAGAAGCATTTACGCCTTCGAAATCCAAGGACTGAAAGGTTGAGTAGCTTTAATTCAAAAATCAGCGAAACTTTTGATGGTGGTATTGTGGGAGGATGATGCTCTGCAAAAATTGCCTGTGTGCGTGCAGCGTAAACAATGTAACTTCATCTGCCTGCTAGCTAACGTTAGCCCGTGAACAAAAGGGAGCACGCCTCCATCTGTTAACAAGCGAGTCTGAGCGACTTAGTCATTGTCTGCTGACCGGCTGATATTTATATTCACCCGCGGTGCTCTCAGTTCCTAGTGGGCATCATGGATCCAAATCAGTGTGGTCGCGGTACCTGTTACCTGGCTATTAGCTAACATTGCAGCTTAAGTACCGTACTTACTCTGGGTATACGTTAAGGATGCTATCAGTTAGCTATCTAGCTAGCGTGCGATAGCTATGTCCTATTGTGATGCTTTGGTAAAATAACCTTGGCACTGAAGCGGGGAATAATTTTTGTGTGATGTTTCTAAAGTAAACTGTCCATTCAACCCCTTTGTGAGTTGAACTTGTATCTAATGTTACGGTATCAGTTGTTAGCACAATTAGCAGCGCTTTAAAGTGAATTGTTCGTTTGATAATGTAGCTAGCGCGACTTGGCTAACGCGGCGCCAGCTTTTGCAACGGCCTTGTTGAATTAGGAAATCATGTATCCATATGTGGCTACACGGTATCACGATGGTACGGAGTGTTAACAGTTCCTTAGGCCTCGGAGTGACAAAACATTTGTGGCGATTCTCTCCATTGTTGGGCCACCGGGTCTTGAATACGGCTTGCCTGCCTGGGCCGTGACTACATTTATATTTGCAGATTGAGGAGGCTGTGCTCTTGTTAGCAGCGCCTCATCAACGGTAATGATGAGCTCCTATCGTAATATTCCGGTTGTCCATTACTGCTCGCTAGGGCCTGGCATCTGCTGTTGTTGGCTGCGACATTTTGACGGTTGTTGTTGGAACAAAATGGTACTGTCAAGAGTTGCAGTTCATACAATTATTTAGGATAGACATTTTACGGAGGAAATGGTACGTATTACGTAGCTTCTACTGTCTTGAAAACGGCATGCAAATCAGTTAAAATTAATTAAATAATATATTTGTGATTCACATGATGCATACCGTGCGCACGAAGCTTAACACTGTTAAGCAGTTACATAACCAACACACACTGTACTGGCGGTGAACAATGAATATTAAAGTGTAAAGTTGTGTATTTTTTCTGTTTTTGGATTTCAGATGGAGTCAAATAACCATTTCAACTATGGCACCCACTCCTCAGCAAACTCAGGACTGAAACTCTCAGGGGATTCTCCTTATGCGAATGGGTCCTCCATGAGTTTTCCTCAGCAGGCGAAGAGTGAGTTTTTTTTTTTTAAATCCTTGTGCACACTGTCAGAGTGCAAAATAAAATTAGGCTTATTGTGAAAATGGTTTTTATAGCACCAGGCTTCTTATCATTTTTAATTGGATACCATAACCCATCTCAGCATTAAAATAAACAAATTCAGTGTATTACTAATGCAGATTAAACTAAAACTTGACTCATGTTTTTATGTCTAACAGATATTAACGGTGAAATGAATGTGAATGGCGTCACTACTGTACTTGGGTCCAGTGTACCTGGTTCCCAACCACCAACGGCTTCTTACCCACACATGAGCAACCACCATCAGAGCAACATGGGCTATGACTACTTGTGGGGAGGACACCCTCAGTATGGTCCAGCAATGGGTACCTCTCCTGGGCATGGGATGCACCAAAAGCAGCCTTCACCTGGGATGGTACAGCCTCAGTCACAGCACCACTTCCAGGGCCAAGGACAGTACCAAGTGAATGGCGGTATTGAAAGTTCCCACCAGTCCCCTGTGGCAGGCCCACCAAACATGCCTCTTACTGGAAGTCAGTACTGGAACAGGAGTAATGCTGGCCCACAGCAGATGGGTTATAATTCCCACAGCATGTACGGGACATACCAGGGTCAGGCACATCCTGGGATTACGACGTCCCAGCATCACCAGCAGCAATCCTTACTTCCTCCCCCGCATCAGCCGTCACAGCAGCACCCACACTCTCACCATCACCACCAGCAACCTCAACATTATGGCATGCTGCCTAATGGGATGCCCTACTACCAGCATCAGTCCCAGCATCCCTCCCTGCCATCTCCGGAGCAGCAGCCGCCACAGCAGTCTCAGCCCCAAGGCCAGGCTCAGATGATACCCCCAGCTGCTCAGAATTTTACACCACCACGTGGCAGCCCACAGCACCATAGTTTTGGCAGAGGGGGTACTGGCAGCCCTCTCCCTGTGAGCATGCCTTCAGCACCAATTATGTCACCGTCAACAGTGCAGGATAGTGGATCACCCAAGGGCCACAACAGGGAACGGAGCCCCCATGCTGGTAACGTGGGATTGTCTTCTGTCATGCAAGGTGACCACTTGACATGTGAGGATTTTTATTTATTTTGGCCTATTAGATTTTAATCTATTTGTGTTTTCCTGGTTTCCATAGAAGGTTCTTACCTTAATAGATATGTTTGGATTTAATTAGTTGTACATTTTGATAGTATTTCTGGTAGCTATATCTACCTTTTCTTTCTTCATAACGGAACAAATTGTTCTCTGCTACTTCATTTCCTCTTTTAAAGCCACCAGATGAGTTGATAGTTGTATAGTCATAAGGGTTTCTTCCTCTTTGGCCATATTTGGCCATCCAGGTACTGATCATATGGCACTCTGGTTGCATTACAGCTTCACGTGTTATCTGGAAAAACTGGTATTGTTTAAATGAATACAGTTATTACAGCTAACTGAGTACAACATAGCTGGACATATTTCTTTAGTTTGTAGCTGAGAAGATTAGATCATTAATAGTATATGATGTTAATGATAATCAGTTAACTATTATTTTCCAGTCACAGCTTCTCTGACATAATAATGAACTGAATATCTTTTGCACTTTTAATCAAACAAAACAACACATTTGAATGCGTCAGTTTTGACCCTGGGGAATTGTCATGGCTGCTTTTGGCAATGTTATACACAAAACAATTATTTGAGAAAGTGTTTGGCTAATTAATTGATAAATAATGAAAATAACTGATATTTGCAGCCATGCCAAGTGTATTTCAGCGCATGAATGTTTGATATTCATCACTCTACCGGTGTTTAATGATTAGGTAGTGCCGAGGTTTAACCAGCAGGTGCCACTGTTCTGATGATGTGCTTCACCGACCAGCCGGTTTCCTGGGGACAGCTAATTCCTATTGAACACAATTTTATTTTCTACATCTCACTCTGAATGTATCATAGTATCGACTGTTTAGTAATTATGATTCTAATGTTGATTCTCTCTTTTGCTCAGGGCATACGAGGGAAGCTGTTAAAGAGGGCGACACTAGCTATAATGGCAGCGAACGAACATGTGTTGCACAGAGGCTACCCAAAACTGACAGTCACCCACCCAAACCTTCTGTGCCTCATGTGTCATCAGCAAGTGATTATCGACAGCATTCTGAACAGCCAGCAGCTCAGCATCCAGAAATGGCTTCACCTGTCAGAGACGCAGCCAGTTATCCACCTCACCAGTCTGTGTCGTCTCAGCTTTCTGCATCTACATCACCCACAGCAGTGTCAACGTCTTTAGTTAAGGCCTCTGTGGCTCCTGCTGTTTCTGGATCTCCCACATCTGCACATGGGCCCCCACTTGTTTCATCTCATGATTTAGAATCTCCTCCACCACAAATCTCAACACCCCCAAGCATGTTCTCTGCTCCATCTCCAACTGCTTCTCCCAGACTTTCCTCACCTCCGCTGATGGTACAAGGCCTCAGGCCTCCCACTTCTACTGCAACTGAGATATCCTCTGCTGGATCTAAGCATCTGTCAGCGGGGTCCTTTTCTTCTTCTTCTCTGCCCATACCACCTTTAGCTTTGGCTGATAGCGTTTCTAGACCTGCCCCGCTTTCTTCTTTCCCTTCAGCCTGTTTTCCATCAGAGTCTGTGACCCATCAGAACAAGCAAGAATTGCCTCCTACAGCATCTTCTTACACAGTGTCTGCACCCGTGTCATCACTTCAGCAGATGGTTCAAGGGTCCAGACAGCCTTGCTTTCCCGAGTCATCTGGAACTCAGCATGAAAAACATGGACCTCCAAAACTGATGTCTGCCACTTTGTCAGTTGGAAAATCCTCATCAGCCGGTGTGGCTCCATCTCTTGTGTCAGTATCAGGATCTCTGACCTCAACACCACCTGACTCTTGTTTATCAACATCTCAAACTCCCACATCTGTGCCAGTAAGTCCTTCTGCAGACAGTAAACGTTGTGTACCAGCGTCTATACCCCGGCACGGTACATACACTCCTCCAGCTGTTGACTCTGGTCATTCCACTGCTTCTGCAGCCTTGTCACCACCGGAAGTGGTGAACGTATCCTCTTTAGCAGCTCACAAAAGTCCTATAGTCCGACCTCTGTCTACCCTACCTCTTCTAACCACTCAAGCCTCCAGGACTGCACCCACGTCTGACTCTCCTGCCTTGGTGTCTGTGCCTCCTGCAACAGTTGTGTCTTCTGGAGTGGTCCAAAGTTCTGACTCTGAACAGAATTCTCCTAACACTACTCCTTGGCATGCACTAAAGCAGTTGTCTCCCAAACCAGAGCACCATGGTCTTAGCAAGGATAGGAAAGTGTTGGGTGATAAAAGAATTGGAAAAGCTGAGGAACACCTCACTCAGCTCGATTCAGGCATGATAAGGACACCACAGAGGGTGGAAGCAATCGATTTTCCTGGGAAACCTTTGCAGACGACTGTTCCTTCTGATCAAAAATCCAAGAAAAAACTAACTGAGAGGCACCACATGCAAAGCGGTGACATGTGTGAGGCAGAGGACTCTACAGAGAGGCACCCTCTATTCAGAAAGTCCCCACAGCTTCACAGCACAAGGGTAGAACAGGAAGAAAGTTTTGTTAACTCTTCACTTACTGCTTGTCAATATGATGGTAATTCAACATGTGACACCCCCTCTAGAATGGAAGCCAGCTCTGTTTTGGGAAAGACCTCTCTTTTAGATGGTGAGGGCTCAGGCATAGATGACTCCACTCACTTTGACAACAGCTTTCACATGAGAGAGGACAGCTCTCAGTTTGACAGCACCTCATATGCTGAAGAGGAGCCATCTACTGCATTCGACAGCACTAGAGATAGCAGCTGCTTTCTGGAAGACTCCAGAGATGACATGTTGGACTCCACTAAGGAAAAAGAAACCACGAACCGTTGCCAAGTCACAGGGGACTCCATGCTGGAGTCTTCTCTAAACACCACCTCTCAAATGGAAGTGAACTCTGTCGACTCAAGTGAGGTGTCCGACTCGCAGTCATGTGTACAATCTCAGCCTGGTTCTCAAGGTTTGTTCTGAAAGTTCGTAAACATGAAAACTATTATTGTTACTGTTGACAAACAGTAATTATTTATGTAGAATGATTTATTACAATATTTGTTTTTGTATTCTCCCTTGTCACCAAATGGAGATATACATCTCTTCTTATTTTGATGTTTCAATATGTTACATTTGTGGTTACTGCTAACAGTTTAATATCATTGTTTCATCTTTAATTAGGACTTGAAACAGAGTGGGAGCCCAGAGGACACAATACACCAGACTCAGTTGGACGGATTAGCATTAAGACCGCTGCTAATGAGATGACTCCCCTGAGATTCAAGATGAGAGATGAGACCTTTATGGCCTTCAGTACCCCAGCAGAGAACCCAGCTGTACACTCATTCCAACCAGTAACTGACCAAACTGTGTCAGCCGCTGAAGGACACTTGAAAACCCCAGCAAAACCACGCAAACCTCGAGCTCCAAAGGCAATATGGATTAAAACCACAGGTATCCAACATTCTCTTTTCAGCAGAATGGTAGTTTAAAAATAGAAGCTTTCAGAACTAATTTTTGTGTTTCTCTTTTATTTTAAGCTCCTGTGGAATCCCAGCGGAAGCCCAGAGTTCGAACTCTTAAAGTGGAGAAGGTCAAGACTGATGAGGAACGAGACAGTAAAGAGGAGGAGCCCAAGGGCAGGAGGAGGAGGAAGTCACTCAAGATGGATGTACAAGAAACATCAGGTGTATCTGGAGAGGCTGGGTCCTCCACAGAGGCGGCTGATTCAATCACAGCCACGATTGAAGCTGTTTTGGCCAACGCTTCGGCTATTAACACAGCAGCTGAGAAACCCAAGAAGGCAAGAAGGGTCAAGAAACAAGACCAAGAAGGAAATGCGGTAAAAACGGCTAAACAAGATACAGAAATGACTGCTGATGATGTTGAAGAAAATGACGATGACAGCTCTACTGCAGGTACTGGTAGTATGATGTGATGGCATTTTACCCAGACATATCACAGTTTAAGTGTAATAAAAAGTCTGGTTGTATGAATTTTTTTTTTAATAGGTGAATCTAACAAACGGAGGGTTGCAACAGAAGAACAGGTCCAGTTCCCTCTGCTGCATGGGTAACTATTCCTTTAACCACTTTTTGAGGCTTTGGATCTGATTGAAATACAACCTGTTAAGGTATCCAGTCAGAACGGTTTATAGAACAGTTCTCAGCATTGCTGACCATTTAATACCTGTGAACTGAATGATTACAAAACACAAAATATCACCAGTTATGAATTGTGAACTAACAAGAGCTGGGCTTCCCTCTCGTGACACATTTTGTCCATTGATGGAAAAAAATCAGTGGTTTTTAAGTTTTGAGAAGTTTTCAAATGTGTGCAGTGGTATTGTCTTAAATTGTTTTTAAAAAAATTAACCCTGTTCACCGTAGTTGGAAGAGGGAGATTCATGTGAAGAAAATGGAGAACCGTATGAAGGGTGAGACTTGGTATTACACACCTTGTGGAAGGAGGATGAAGCAGTTTCCTGAAATAGTCAAGGTAAATTTCTGTGGTTGCAAAACAGAACCAAAAATACTGAAGTCATTGCTTTTCCTGTCAAATACAACAGATAATGTTTACTTTGTCAGAGATCAATTTTCTTCTCTCTTGCATGTTCTGTCATTTCCTAATTGCCTTGCTCAGTACTTGAAGAAACACACTGACAGTGTGGTCACCAGAGAACATTTCAGCTTCAGCCCACGAATGCCTGTCGGGGACTTTTAT
Source organism: Monopterus albus (assembly GCF_001952655.1). NCBI lineage: Eukaryota > Metazoa > Chordata > Actinopteri > Synbranchiformes > Synbranchidae > Monopterus > Monopterus albus. The sequence goes on along the minus strand of NW_018127986.1, from coordinate 1,600,380 downwards.
GAAGAGAGAGAAACTCCTGAGGTCTGTATATTTTGCTGAGAACTGCTCCTTTTTACCTAAGCATAATTTAGTCCTAACAATAAATTTCATACCTTGTCTTACATTTCAGTAAAATCATTGTCTGTCAGTGATTTAGACTGAAACTACATCAGATTTAAAATAATGGCATTGTAAGCATTTCAGAAAAGTGTAGAACTCATCACGGGGATTCAGTGTTCTGTGCAATATGTTACAGGGTATGAAGTGGATCCTCTTGGCTAATGAGGAGGTTCCCTCTATGATCATGGCCATCACTGGCCGGCGAGGTCGACCTCCAAACCCTGATAAAGAGAGACCCCGCAGAGTTCGAGGCCTGAAGGGAGGGCAGGCCCGCCGGCCCGGTAGACCTCCCAAACCCAAGATGATTGACCTCCTTAGCAAAGTGGATGCCAAGCTGTTAAAGCGACTTGAGGCCAAGGGTGAGTGGATGTTGAGTGTAGGAGTTCTGTTTGTATTGGGATGTTTGGTATGACTAATGATTCAGCAGTGATGTTCATGTTCCAAAACCAGATGGCTAACTTCATATATAACCTCAAGAAGTTTGCACTGTGGCTAATTGTTTCTATTCTCTTTTTACAGAAGCTCTTACTGAAGAGGAAAAGGAGAAACTTGCAAAAATCAAAAAGAAAATGAAGAGAAAGGTATGAAGTCTTTGTAATTTTGGTCTGTTATACTGTTCATATCTCATCTTGATTTTGTTGCTGATATTTATTTTTTAGGCAAGAATGAAGAGAAGGCAGGATGCTAAAATTAAGAAAATGAAAGAGGAAAGAAAGAAAGCCAAGGTGCAGACAAAATTCAACACTAAAAACCAAAATGATATTTTAGCATTGCCCAGAGCACCACATCTTCATCACCACCACCTTTTCTTTCTTTCCTGTGTGGTTTCAGCTTGAGCAAGAGACAAAAGGTGTAGAGGTGAAGACTGAACCAATAGACCTGATGACCCCAGAGGTCACACAGCCAGCATCAGAGTGTGCAGCAGAGCCCAAGAAGCCTGGCCGCAGAAGGTCAGTCAAGGTAGAGGCTACTCCACCAGTACAGCAGACCGACGAGGAGAGGATAGCCCAGGGTAAGAGGGTGCTAGGTGCTCGGAGTAAAGCCAAGGCTCTGGCTAAAGCACAGGCAGAGGCAGAGGCGGCAGCTCAGGCTGCTCTGGCAGCTAAGAGGGCAGCGGAGAGGAGAGCGCAAGCCCAGAGACGTATGGAGGAAAGGAAGAGGCAGCAGCTGATTGCAGAGGAGCTGAAGAAGCCTACAGAGGACATGTGTCTCACTGACCACAAAGTGAGTTTTAATTTAAACCAGGTCTTCTTAGTTAAAACTGTGATTGTATAGATTTGTCAAAGTGATCCTGACTTTCAAACTTTGTGTCCACCAGCCCCTGCCAGAGCTGTCCCGTATCCCTGGTGTCGTTCTTTCTGGAACAGCCTTTGCACACTGCCTGGCTGTGGTTGAGTTCCTACATGGCTATGGGAAGGTTATCGGTCTCAATATACCCAAAGACGCACCCAGCCTTGCTACCCTACAGGAGGGCCTCCTAGGCCTGGGCGACAGCCAAGGAGAAGTCCAGGACCTACTGATAAAGCTGGTGGAAGCTGCACTCCATGATCCAGGCCTGCCATCATATTATCAGGTGTGGGATTGGAGCAGAAACTATTAGCCAGTGAACTAGTTGTCTTTTTTTTGTTTTTGTTTGTCTGTTTGTTTGTTTCAAGCAAAAGCCCAAACATTCATTGTCTCCAATGTGAGGATTTGTAGGTTTTCCTTGTTTTCAGTATTAAACTTAATTATCTTTGGCTTTTGGAGTGTTGGTCTGACAAAACAAGACTTTCTAGCATTTTGTAGACCAAATGATTAATTATCTGTGAAAATAACTAATCATGTAAATAATTGATAGTCACAACCCTATGAGTAGAGGATTTTTTTTCCATTAATGTGAATTTTGATGATAAACCTTGTCTACATTTTCTTTTCCATCCTTCTGTTTCACTCAGTCTGTAAAGATCCTGGGGGAAAAGCTGGTTGAGCTAGAACTAACCCGCAGCACAGTTTCAGAAGTACTTCGTATCTTTTTGGAGTCTCACGGTTATGAGACAGAGGTGTGCAACACACTGAGGACCAAAACATTTCACGCCCTGCCTCCTGACACCAAGGCAGCAATCCTGGGTTTCCTGGTGGAAGAGCTTAACAGCAGTAACACTGTGACCAGGTTAGACTAAGAAGATTATTTCTTCTAAGACTGCTATAAAATCTAAGTTTGTTACTTCCACACTTCTGTTACTTTATTATTGTATTGTCTTATGCTTCAGTAACATTGACAACACGCTGGAAAACATGGCAACCTACAGGAAGAACAAGTGGATCATTGAGGGGAAGTTGCGCAAGTAAGACCATGGTTTTCTCTCTTCAGATGCAGAATAATTACACAGATCTTTTATCAGTCAAAGCACAGAGCCAGACAACATGCTGACTCTGATTGTCTTCTCCCTGCCAGACTGAAGGCGGCACTAGCGCGTCGTACAGGACGCTCTGAGGAAGAGCTGTGTTTTGATGAGAGGAGGCGCAGTGCCAGAGTGGCCGAGGATGAGAACCTCAGTCTGGAGGAGAGTGGTCTAGTCCTGGAGAGAGGCAACCGCCGTGCACTCAAGGAAGAGCCCAAACTGAGCGATGTACGTATCTGCTCAGGTGTTGGTTAGAGTCGCAGCCTGATCATTTCTGTATTTAAATGTTTTTTTTTTTTCTTCTCCATGCTACAGAGTGAGAGTCCTACCACCGCCAGCATTCCAGAGCTTGAAAGGCAGATAGATAAATTAACCAAGGTAAGAGTGATACTATGGAGACACAGTGCTTTGTACTTTTATGCTATGCTGTATTACTTATTTTTCTGCTTTGGGATCTCCACAGCGCCAAGCGTTTTTCCGTAAAAAGCTGTTACAGTCATCTCATTCCATGCGGGCCATATTACTGGGCCAGGATCGTTATCGACGAAGATACTTGGCCTTACCTCAGCTCGGAGTAGTTCTGGTCGAGGGGCCAGAGGAGCTGTTAAGTGAGTCTAAGAATAAATTAGAATTTTTAGACTCCAGAAATCCTTGGCTCTGTGTCTTTTGTCTACATTTTCCTTACCTCTGTATCTTGCAGCTTCAGTAGATGTCCTTGTAGCTGAGGTGCCAGTCACCTTTCTCAAAAAGGAGCCCAAAGTTGAGGACACCCCCAGGCCTACCACTCCCCCTCCTACTCTAGCCTCTTCTGTTACCCTGCCCCAGATCTTGTCTCCAGAGGAGGACCCCCTCCCTGGCACTGCATCCCTCATGAGCAGGCCAAGAGGACGCGGTCGCCCCCGAAAAATTAAACCAGAAGTGGAGCTTCATCTCCGCACAGCAAAGATCCGTCGCCACCGCCGCCGAAGCAGTGTCAGGTCTCGAGGTGAAGAGGGGCCAGGATCACCAAACAGTGGCATACAAGACCTCACGCAGGCTGCTTTCCAGAGCTGGCTCAGCCAGTCACAGGAAACGCTGACCAACGGCACATGCTCTGCGGCAGGAGAAGCTCCAGAGGGAAAACGACCAGAGGCGAGTGTGAAAGACATGGCAGAGAAACAGGGACAGTGGTTCAACCTGCTCCCCAAACAGCCATGTGATGATAACTCCCTCACCGAGCCCCAGATACCCACTTCTCCCAGCTCACCCCCTAAACTCCACCCTCAAATCCCAAGCGCTCTGCCTGCACTTGCTGCTCCACTCATGCAGGTTTGCCCACAGCAATCAATACAAATACATTTTATGTCAGAACAATTCACTTCAGGTATTTTGTGTGATATATCAATAATCTCTCCCCACCCTCAGGCAGACCCGTACTTACCTGATTTGGCTCCTGCTGACCCTGTGGCCCCACCAACACCACCGGACATTCCCCCCACACCTCCTGCGTCCGCTGTGCTTGTTGGTGCTCCACCATCACCACAACCCCCTCAGCTTCTTCCAGCTCCTATTGCTGCTGCTCCGACAACTCCCGTTAAGCCAGGTCGCAGGCGGAGGAGAGGCAGCAGAGGCAGCAGTCCTGCACGCAGGGGGCCTCGAGGAGCTGCAGCTAAACGCCGTGGCCGCCCACCCAACTCTGTGTTCCAGGAGCTTGAACAGCAGTACTTCACCCAGCTAGTGGTCAAGCCCATTCCAGCATGTTAGTAGTGTCTGCTTTAAAGAGTGTTGTGATTAGAAGCTCACAATCTGTGAGATGTATTTGTTTTCCTTGAACTGCTTTTCACTGCTACCACGTGTAGTTATTCGTAAACTTTAAGACAGTTCAGAGCTGATCTTGGCATTTAGGACTCTTCATTGCATAGTTATATATACTGCTTTTCTACTATTGGAGCCTAATGAATGGTATACCCCTTAGCTCACCCCGCGTAACCTCCCAGGTGGATGCGAACCGTCCTGCTCCCCCCATTGTATTTTCTCTGTGCTGGGTCTCCCTCTCATACACACAACTGAGCAGACGGAGAGCAGATGATGCGGAGGATCACTCAATAGTGCAAGAACCAGCCAGTAATGGAGACTGTATGAGAAATTTATCAAACAGCTGTTGAACAAGCAGAACACAGACTTGCAGAAATGTGAAGTCTGTGCTGCTTTTCCGAGGCCACTCACTGAAGGCCCCGTTTTGCATTTAATCCACACTGTGCTTGTAATGCTAATGCTCGATATACGAAAAGTGAACATTTAACCAGTCATGGGTGTCTGCTCTGCGCGCACTCACCCCTCCTCATTTGCTTTTCTTGAACTTGATTTTAGTACTCCCTCCTGAAGTGTACCAAAATTTAGCTCCCAGAGTGCACCCCCAAAGCGGATGCATGGCAGTAGAAATAAAACCCCTTTATTGTGGTGGTCTCAGTGAAACATAGAAGTACAGTCTCTGTCTTTCTTATTTCTAATGTGCGGTGCAATGTACATGTTTGTTTTCTAGCAATGGTGCGTGGCTGGTGGTGGATCAAGGATCCAGATGAACTGTATAGCACCTTACAGGCCCTCCATCCAAGAGGCATCAGAGAGAAGGTGCTCCATAAGCATTTGGCTAAACACATGGAGAGCCTAGCCGAGATGTGCACCAAACCTATCGATGGTTAGTGGTGTTAGTAAATGTACCACCTCTGTTGTGTAGTGGAATTTATCACTCAGCATCATCTGACTACAGGCTTTTTTTTTTTTTTTCCCTTCTGTGTGTTTCTGCTGTTCCCCTCCTTACAAATCTTCTTTCTGGCTAGACCCGATATTTGAGCTGAAGGTAGAGCAGAAAGATGCACTAATGGAGGCGCTGCAGCAGCCATGGCAAGTTCAGGAGAAGGCTGTGGAGACTGACATCAATGCCCTGCAGTGGGTGGAGGACCTGGAACAGAGGGTAATCGCTGCTGACCTCCATCTGAAAGTAAGAAATCACCTCACTTATTGTGTGTCCCCATTGTGCCACATTTAATCAATCTGACTGTCAGGTAGCTACCATAACTCAATTTGAGTTGACAAAGGGCAATTTAAAATGTGATTACTTTAGAAAACTACATGAACAGCTATAATACCAAGCTATGTTGACAATTTGCTCTTTTAATTTAATTTTTAAGAGAAGATATGACTAATATTTCTCATTGTAACAAGCATGAAATGGTTGCAGTATTGGTGAATGCTGTGGCCACATGCTGAAATATAAAAAGTAATCTCAAAGTCAAGAAGTGTTTAAATACAATTTTACATGTATGCCTTTTGTGTTTCTTCAAGGCACCTCCCCAGAGCGCACTGAATGATGCCGAACTCAACACAGAGACATCGGTGGCAGAATTTCAGGTAACCTTAAAACACTTGATAAATTTCTGACATGAGTACAGACCTTGTTCTCTTAGGTCTCACATTAGTTGTGTGTGACTCCTGTTTAAGTCTCAGTCATTGAAGCTTAATAACTCCCTGCCTTCATTCTGCCAACTTTCAAGCCCTACACAATCCCAGACCCCGACTCCACACGGGATGACCTCCAGTACTACGAACATGACGCTGACCCACGTGATGACTGGATTGTGCGAACTAAGAAAGAGTGGTCTGGCCTGCCTCGTATCGCTACACACCCGCTGGACCTGGCTGTGCTGCGACTGGCCAATCTTGAGCGAAACATTGAGAGGCGCTACCTGAAGGAGCCACTGTGGAACCCAGCTGAAGTGATGCGCCTTGCTCCTCTCACCCCTACACCAGGAGAAGATCATCCCATGGATGTCATTAGGTGAGAAGTGCAGGTGAGATCATGTTGTTTTTGTCTCTTATTTTAACTGTATTTTCTAATCTTTTGCCTCTGTTCCAGTTTGGAAAGTGAAATCACCTCACGACTACGAACGTGGCGGCAGGCTCTAGATCGCTGCCGCAGCGCTCCTCAGCTCTGTCTGTGTTTACTGCAGCTGGAGAAGGCTATTGCTTGGGAGAGATCTGTGACTAAAGTGGTATGGCTTACTTTTTTTGGGAGCACACTGTGTAAAGTCACCAAGCATCAGCACCAGATTTGAATTTGTCATTTTAACAAAGGATTTCTTCTCTTGTGATCTCTTTTCTAGACTTGCCTGGTTTGCAAGAAGGGAGACAATGACGAGTGCCTGTTGCTGTGTGACAGCTGTGATCATGGCTGTCACATGTACTGCCTGAGGCCCAAAATCATTCAGGTGCCAGAGGGAGACTGGTTTTGTCCGACCTGTGTCGCCAAGGTCAGAGTCAGTCCTGTGATTCTTGACTAATAAACAACTTCAAATAGAGTATTTTGCAGCTGTTCAAGTAATCTGTCATGCTGCATTTGTTCCTTCTCAGCTCAGTCTGCTCCATTATTCACTCTCTCATCAGGCGGAAGGTGAAACACAGCGCTCTTTCAACACCAGAACCAGGGTAAAAAAGAGAAGATATGAAGATGACAGCTCTGAAGATGAGATGACACCACGACGTAGTGGCGGCATGACAACGCGGCACAAGGACAACACGGCACCTTCCTCATCTTCTCGTTACTCTGGAGAAGGGGCCAGCGCTAAACGTCGTCGCATGACAACCCGCAACCAGCCCGACCTCACCTTCTGCGAGTGAGTCCTGCTTTCATGACGGTCGAGCTATTCTCGTATTCATTTTGTATAAGAGAACTTTTAAGCCTTCAGGCCAATGTTTGTTTTGGCTTTTACACTGTGATATTAGTCATTTATTTTATTTTTGCCAGGATCATTCTAATGGAGATGGAGTCTCATGCAGATGCCTGGCCGTTCCTTGAACCTGTTAACCCCCGATTGGTGCCAGGCTACCGCCGCATTGTCAAGAACCCCATGGACTTCCTCACCATGAGGGAGAGACTGCTACAGGGAGGGTAAGAGCAGACCATGCTACATATTTCATCTCATCTGCATTTATTAGTTCTCATGCATTCAGGATTCACCGTGTTAAAAGTTGCTATGAAAAAGGCAGCAGTCTTCCTTTTCTTATAGTTTGCATTTTTATTTTAAAATAT
>NW_018127986.1:1589821-1592801 GCF_001952655.1 Monopterus albus | reverse complement strand
AAGTCAACAAAAATCTAAAATGTCTTCAAAAACATTACTCAGCTTACCCACAAAAACCTAAAACTATATAAAAGCTCACAGCAGTGGGCTGACAAATATACTTGGTCCACAGAGAAAGAGGGTAGTACTGACTACATCTACTACAACTAACAAGAGTCACATCTAAACTAAATACAACTATCATCCAGCATCCACCCAAAAACGGTTACATATTTAACTGAAACCCTGAAATCCTTATGGAAAACATAACTTTTCAAAAAGACCATGAATAGGCCAAAAATCCATCTGAAAACCATCTGAAAACATTTTTCAACAAAGAAGAGAGGAAATAGCTTCTACAAACCATAAAATACTTTTAGGATCCTAAAAATCTATTTCAGGTCAATTATACCAGACGTCTACAGGCAACCAGTCTAATCTGAAGTGCCACTTTATATTCATTTCAAGTGGCAACCATAGGAATTGTCCATGTTTTTGTACGCAGTTTGTCAGTCCTGCCTTTTATCTGCTGATACTTTTATTGGGTGAGTTGAGGGTAATTTGGCTTGACTGACCGTAGTCATTTCTTTCCCTGCCACTTCCCAGATTTTTTTGGTCCCTACAACTGATCATTCTGTGCTCATACATTTATTAAATATACATCTCCCTCTTGAAGGAGTATTTTTCTGTCCTGTTGCATACTATACCACTTTCTTTCTTTCCTCCAGGTCATTACTTTTTCATATCGGCCTTTTCTCCCTCCTGTTTCCTTGTCTCAGGTACTGCAGCTGTGAGGAGTTTGCAGCAGACGCTCAGTTGGTCTTCAACAACTGTGAGCTGTTCAATGAGGACACGTCGGAGGTGGGAATGGCTGGACACTCCATGAGGCGTTTCTTTGAGAGCCGCTGGGCGGAGTTCTACTCAAATAAGGACAAATAAGAGCCTATGACGTTCCCCCTGATGGTGGGGCTGTAGACTGTTGGTGCTTTCACCGTCCCAGTCACACACTCTCCATTACTGCTAAGACTGTCTGGAGCTTCTTCCAGCCCACATGTATTCTCTCATGTATAGGTAGGTATGTATAGAATTTGGCTATTGTCTGTTATTGTTTCCTCTATCAGCTTAACCTTTTCAAGGCGCTCAGCTGAACCAGCGTGAACTTGTACCCATTCCCCGTCACAGAGAGTGAGAACATGTCTCTCTCCACTTTGCCTTCCTTCTTTCATGTCTCCCCATCCTCACCTCAGCACCTCATCTCCCGCCTGCATCTTTCTGTCACGTCCTTTCACGAGCCCCATGTTGTAGCGAGGCATTTGGTCGAGCCCTGCTGTGGGGTGATTACACAGTCTCAGGCCCTGAATATCTTAGCTCTCAAACTCGTACTGAAGGTCAGGGACTGATCACACAATTGCAGCCTCACTGCTGCCTACTGGACCTGCTTATCACCACTCAATGACAAAATGGGTCAGAACTCTTCACGGAGCTTGGGCCATTTCTTACCTGTTCAGTGGAAATGTAATGTAATGTGGTCTTATGCCTAGAAGTAATTTTTTTGCTCAATATATTTTTATTATATATTCTATATATAAATATATATAAAGATTACAATAGCTGGGATTATTTAATAGCAATAGCTTGTAGTGAATGTGTACAGATTACCTTATAGAGATGTCTAGACAATTTATGAAAAGGCCAGTTAAACTAAAAGGATTCTGTTCTTGGACTGTCACAAGTAGACGTTGTATAACCTCCACTTAACGTCTCACACGCACAAATACACACCAACATGCACACACAACATGCACATGATTTAAAAACACATGCCAACCTTCTGCTGCTGTGTGAACGACACTGGTTTCTGAAACTGGAGGATTTTTTTTAGCATTGGTCAGTCAGTCTGGGCGTAGACTCTTATATTTCCATGTTCTTCATGTTAGTAGTATGAGCTGGTTACACCTGGTCTGTGTCACAGGTGAGAGGACGCCACTATAGTTTTAGCACCTGTCAAGTAGTCGTGTTAGAGAAGCCACAGCTCACACTTTTTAGTTTCGTTCTTATTTGTTCAAGGCAAAATACTGTTGGCAACTTTGCAACTGCAATTGGTGTGAAGTTTGTCTGACCAGGTGAATACATCTACAGGTGGTTATGTTCAAGGCTAAAATCCTCTCTGATAATGAAGTACTGGGCACATTCCTGGTTTTCTGTCCTACATTCCTTTTTAATGTTTTTTTTTTTTCCGTGCTGTACAAGGGCCAACGTACGATGTTGCGCGGCATGTTGAGTGTGCTATGAAGGCGACAGGATGACTCCACCGTCTGGGTTTTATTTAACTTGTTTCTTACACTGTACTCATACTCAAATCCATTGACAGGAAATAAACGTTGTTCCTTATTACACTTTAAGGGACAAGATGTTTTTTCAAAAAAGATATGAAAACCAAATGTGGTGTTAAGTGAATTTTTAATAATGTACAGTTTTGGTGACTTTAAATTTGTTCCTTTCTATTTTTAGGACCAATTCATCATTTTTAAGAGGAGGTATTACAAGACTTTGTTGTATTAAGGTGATGTAACACGTGTGCATCTGTAGAATGTACTGTGAGTTGAATAAATACCACATATAGTAGAGAGTATTTTTGTTTCTGCATCTCTTGTTTCTCTTGTTTACTCCATATATCTGAGTCCTTCATACAGTATGCCTGTGGGGTTTCCACCCACAGTCTGAAGACATGTAAAAGCATTTGATCATTTCCATAAGTGTCTCATGTGTTTACATATAGCCTGCTTCCCTCATGCTTTTACTAAACCTCACTGTGTATCACAAGCACCTAGTGCTGCAGTGTGTTGAATGAAACATCGCGTTCCTGCGGTATGACCGACTAGTGACCCGTCCTCGGAACCAGAATCCAGGACCTATGTCCAGCTTGCCAAGGACCAGTATGCCGAGACAAGGAGAGTATGAAGGGTTTGCTGGACCCTCAGCTGTATGAAGAAACACGCAG
>NW_018127986.1:1572522-1587198 GCF_001952655.1 Monopterus albus | reverse complement strand
TGTATTTCCATAAGTGGGGTAAAACTATGGAATAATTTAAGTGTTGACATAAAAAATAGTAATAGAATTGACAAATTTAAACATAAATATAAAGGCATGTGTCAATCAAGATATATGCATGATCAGGCTCAATGATTAATTAGATGGAACATTGTGGGTGTGGTGTATGAATGTTAACACTATGTAATAATTCTTTAGTATATTGTGTGGTGTAGAAGAAAATTATTTAAGAATGTAATTATGTAAGAATGTTAACACTCTGTTATAATTTTTTAGTATATTACTTGTGTGGTGTAGAAGAGAATTATCTATGTAGAGATACTGCTTGCAAACCAATGATGTAAGATGATGTCATGGGGTAGGACTGGATAAGTCTGACTTCTTCCTACTCCATTCAAGCATGTACTAGGTATAAGCAAATTGATATTGGATTAGCATTTGTTATGTGTAAAATTATGTGTGTTGACATATCAACTGTCTTCACATGCTTGAAAGAATAAATCAAATCAAATCAAATCAAAAATCAGTTGAAGTGTTTGTGTGGGGCTCCCCAGTTCCACAGACTCCCGTCTGAGCCACATGCTGTTGGGAAAGTCCTGCCATCACTCCCAGCTGCTTTACAGTGGTAAAGCACACACACACACACACACACATTCAATATACATCTGAAAGTAAGACATTATGGGTATACTCACAGTTTTAAAAAGAATGTGTGATATATCTTAATACATTGCTCCCTTTCACTTTGCCCCCTATTGCTCTCTCAAATCCCTTAGCTAGCACTTTCTGTGAGAGAGTGTGTGTGATTGTGTCAGTGTCAGCACTGTGGGCCAAGGGGGCTGAAAACTCCCCACGCCAGCAGGTTCCAGTGTGCCCCCTGCCCATTCCGCTCCACACAGGTAGGCTTAACCCAACACAAGGGGGATAACTGTTATACATTTGCTGTGCAGAGGAGAGAGTAATCCATGGTATAATGGGGGCACACCAACAACCCCACCCCCCAGCCAACCAGTTAATTCTGGACTTGGTCTGCCAGGCTGAGGGCTCCTGATGCCTGAGGGTCAAGAGAGTCACTCTGACCTCCAAACATCTCCATATCACTTTTGCATAATGTCAGCTGCCTCTGTTCTGCTGTGCACGTTGCATAATTGAAGAAATAACTAACATGTGAAACCTCAGTATTCAGATGACACAGCGGCCACATCACATACGTTTCCAGCTTCATAAATAGAGGAATTCTCTCTGTGCAAAACATCTTGAGCTCATTTGACATCAAAGAGTGAAAATGAAAAGCGTGCACAGATGTGGCATCCCAATAGGCTCCATGGCAACAGCATCATGAAAGCATTTATCCCCATGGTGACCAGAGCGGTACCTCACAAGGAGCTTATGGAGGGTAAAAAAAGGAGGGTGCATGCATGTCATTTTCAAGATCTTTGACTATAGTGTCAACATAACAAAGAACTTTACATTTGCTCATACCTCTGACGTTGCTGTTTTCCTTCATGTGTTTGTTCTGCTCCTATTATTGAGGTCATAATTAGTGGTGGTGTTGTACTGCACTACAGAAAATGATTTCTACCTCTTGTTTTTAAATGGGATGGACAGAACACCTGCCGCACTGGGTGATGTTTCCTCATTACAAAACACCATACCCTGTTTTTATTTTTTGCCCCATAACGGCCATAACTTTTTACAGCATCTGAAATAAGCAAGAGTCAAGAGCCCATGCACGAGATCCATTTATAGAGCCAAAGGAAATTATATGCAATTAATATCAAAATAGTGATGGGGACAATTTTAGGTAATCAGAAACGTGGCAGGGGCATGTCCTCACCCTCCCTGTCATAAATTATGCCCTTGGGGCCTGGGGTAAGGAGAGAATGAGAAGAGAGAGACTGAGGGAGGAGGTTGCCATCATCAAAGGACCTCTCAAGTTAATGAAGGATGTAGCAGAGACCCTGAGTACCCCACACCCCAGAAGCTACACACGATCAGGCAAGGAGACAGACTGAGCCACAGAGAACCAGAGGACAACGGTGTGAAATGATGTGGCGTGAGGTAAGCATCTTATTTTACCGCATTACTGTTTATATTCCTTGTGATTTCATATGTAGTACTTGTGTTTTACTGTGACAAAACAACCAATTTTAATTAACCTGACTTTCACAATTTGTATGTTTGTATTTTATGGCAGTTTAAACTGTTTCACTAATAGCAACAGTTTGTTTTTTGTATCAGAAGGTTATGAAATGTCATTTTGAGCTGATTGTTCTGGCCCTATGTATACACACAAAGTGCACAATAGCTATAACACATTGAACAGAATGAGTTAAAAGGTTTGAACAGGTTAGTGCCATGGACTTGACTTAGTGATTGGTCTGTTTATATTTTTAAGACCACATGTATTGTCCTTTTCATTGCTTTTGCTTTGGCCAGTAGAAGAATTGTCTTAAGACGCGAACTGTTAAATGTGATCATCATGAAAAAGTATCTGACTATATCAGAAATATTGCTTTCATGAAACTGAGAACTGTCTGAGCAGATTTATAGTTTTCTGTTTTAGTTTCCATAAAAATCTTAAAAAATGTTTGATGGGCTAAATATAGATCATCTTGGTTCATGCCCCTTTTTCTCGAGGAGCTACGTAGCCGGCAGTTCTGGCGTGCCATGCTGGCAGAGGTGCTAGGCACCCTGGTTTTGGTGAGCACTGTGCTGGGTGCCTCAGTGCCAGGCCCTGCAGATGCCCCCAGGGGACCCCTGTACCCAGCTGTGGCCGTGGGTGCGGTGATTGTTGCACTGGGACACTGCTTTGGAGAAATAAGTGGGGCACAGGTGAATGTCGCACAGTCACATGTTCACTTTAAGATGAACTGTTGTCAGTGGTGGAAGAAGTACTCAGAGCCTGTGTAAAAGTACCAATAATCATAATAATAAAATCTTAACCTGAGAAGAAGCTCTAAATACAGCTGTCAGATAGGTGTAGTGGAGTAACAGTGTAGCATTTTGTTCTGAGGTATAGTGGAGCAGAAGTGTAAAAGATTCAAACATACAATTACTCAAGTAAATTACAAAGTTATAAACAAGCACAGAGTAAATGTACTTTGTTACTATCCATCACTGGTGGTTATCTGGTTTACGTACTTGTTTTCCAAGCCTGTGTTTGTGCTCTCTGATCAGGTGAACCCTGCAGTGACTCTGTCTCTGTTGGCCACTCGGAGGTTGAATGTTCTCAGGGCTCTTGTTTATATCACTGCGCAGTGTTTGGGGGCCTCTTTAGGAGCCGGGGCCCTCTACCTGGCCCTGCCACCGAAGACCACTGCAGAGTTCTTTGTCAACAAGGTCAGATCTCGATATACACTATGTTTGTGTTGCCTTTTAAAGTTTCTCTGAATATTCATGTCTTTCTGCTGCCTGCTCCCCTTTTCTTACTCCTGCTTTATGCCACCCAGGTGCCTGTAGACTTGCACGCAGCCCAGGCTCTGGGTATAGAGATTTTGTGCACCTTCCAGATGGTCTTGACTGTGTTCTCAGTGGAGGACCAGAGACGAAGGGAGAGTCCAGAACCAGGAAACTTAGCCATTGGATTAGCACACACTGCTGGAGTGCTAATAGGGGTAAGAAAAAAAAAGCTTTCGTACAGATTTATGTTGTTTTCTCACAGAAACAATCCCTTCAGTGTTCATTTTGGTCCGTCCTGAGTCTGTAAACATGTGGAACAGCACTGACTTATCCCACAATCCAAAGACATGCATGCTACTCAATCTGGATAGGCTGAATCATTTTCAAATACAAATGGCTTGATTTCTTGGAGGGTGGCAGAGCGGAGCAGTGGTTAGCACTGTTGCCTCACAGCAAGAAGGTTCTGTGCTGAACCCAGGCCGACTTAAACCCTTTCTATGTGAAGTATGTGCATGTTCTCCCTGTGCCTGCGTGGGTTCTCTCCAGGTGCTCTGGCTTCCTCCCACAGTCCAAAGATATGCAGCTTAAGTTGATTGGTGACTTTAAAATTGGCCCTAGGAGTGAGTGTGTGGTTGTTTGTCTACCTGTTAGCCCTGTGATAAACTGGCGACCTGTTCAGGGTGGACCCCGCCTCCCACCCACTACTTCAATGACCCTATTCAGAAACAAGTGGTGTAGATAATGGATGATTTCTTGGAGATTAACTGAAAAGGTATTGCTGTTGCTGTAGAAAACCTTTTATAACTGAGGCTGTATAGTATATGCAGCATAGTGTACTGGTGTTATTGTCACCAGCTCTGAAAATGTAAATAAAAAATAAAAATAGCACCTGTTTATGTCCTGGTTTAATTTGCGTGTTTTCCTGTCAGGCGCGGTTCTCTGGTGCGAGTATGAATCCTGCACGTTCTCTGGGTCCAGCCCTCATCACTGGCATCTGGGAAAATCACTGGGTGAGGGAGGACCTGAGAATTCAAACCTGTCTTCGTGGTCGTCATGGTCCCACTCACTGCCCAGTGCTGTTGTTTCATAAATGTTGTCCAGTTAAATCAATGGACATTTATTCACTAATTAAATTCAAGGACTAATTGCTGTTGAGTGCATTGGACAAGTTGGACAAGTAACTAAGTATATTTATTTAACCCTCCTGTTATGTTGTGGGTCACACTGACCCACTGTAAAGTTAAAAAATCTACAAACAATAGTTAAGCACCTTAATCTTGAGGTATTTATACTTTACTTGAGTATATTGATTTGTGCTACTTCATAATTATACTTGAGTATATTGATTTGTGCTACTTCACTACATTATTATACTTTTTACTCCACTACATTCATTTTATAACTTAAGTTACTAGTTACTTTTCAGATCCAGATTAATACAAAAATAATACAGTATAAGCATAAGACTTCACTGATCTCCAGTGGAAGGTTCACATGCTACCCAGCAGCAATTCAAATTATAAGCATAAATTAGTCCCACCTTTACCAGCTGCAACATTAAATGTAATGAACACAACAATGCATCAACAATTAACCAAATCATATGATATACATCAGTGTTAAATGTGCTATTCTGCATAAAGAGTACGTTTATTGCTTTATGTCTTGATGATAACACTTTTGTAATTTTACTTAAGCACCATTTTGATTGCAAACTGTGGTTCATTCAAGTGTTTCAAGTAGTTTTTGGACACCAGTGGCGGTCTACATCATGGAGGAATAAGTTGTATAAGATTTTTGCTACACAGTCAACACTTGATAGAAGAATCATTTTTGTTTTGGTCTTTTTATTCGAGTTGTGCACAATAAGGAAAAAATATTAAAAATCACATTACTTACTCTTCTGAAACTGCCCCAATTTGTAAAACCTAGCTGATAAGTAGGTTATATTCAATCAACTGAAAGCATTTCTCTGTTTCTACACATTTTTTATGTCTCATTATAACCCTGTTTTTTTTTTGCCCACCTGCAGGTTTATTGGATCGGACCGGTGCTCGGTGCTGTGCTGGCTGGAGTGTCCCATGAGTTCTTCTTTGCACGGAGCGCCTCCCGCCACAAACTGGTGGCGTGTCTGACCTGCAAGGATATTGACATTGTGGAGACGGCCAGTATGACCGGATCATCGCTTTCCACGGTCACGCAAAACGCCATGAGAGCCAAGCAGGCCAACAAACAAGAGAACAACTGATAATGCATGTATACACAAACACACAATGATTTATATGAATCTGCATAGTGTACAGTTCATGTCACAGTCTTGTAGATGAGGCTTGGCAGTGGTGGAGGCCAGAGACATGGGAGAAGCTCTGCATGAGGTTAAACTTCTCACACATGAAACCTCCGTAGTTGCCAGTGATCCAAGGGAGGAAAGGTTTTGGTTAGGGGGTGGTTTGAGGGTTACATTCTATATAAACCTTATGGTTTTAAATTCAGGCAGCATGGTGACGCAGTGGTTAGCGCTGTTGCCTCATGGCAAGAAGGTACTCCAGCTTCCTCCCACAGTCCAAAGACATGCAGCTTAGGTTGACTGGCAATTTTAAATTGCCTGTAGGCTGCTACTAATTGTTATTGTTGTAATTACTATTGTTGTTATCAAGTATAAAAAAACATAAGTACTTGTCCTGAGAGTTAAATTATTGATATATTATCACAACTAATAATTAAAAGAATAGAATATAGCAGAGCTATCACTAATGTTTGTTTCCTACTGCGACAAGTCAAAACGTCTGCGGTGAAAAGGCCCGACTGACTGACTGAAGGATCACAGGCTCCTCCTTAGATATTGTCTGAACGTTTTTAAAAATGATTACGCAAGATTTCTACCCTGGAATCAGACACATTGTATGCATTAAGTAACTGACTACAGGCCACATAAATGTACAATATTTGCTTATAAAAAAAAAAAAAAATACAGTAAACATATAAGATTGCAGAAAAATTGAATATGAAACCACCAGTACCTCAAAACATTTGACAATTAAAAAGATGTGTTATTTACTTCTTTCAAAAATACATAGTCTTGGTTTAAAAATGTCAATAACTTGATGTTTTGGGGTTGTCATAGACTTGGTTGCCACCGTTGTTGGATTTTTTTTTTTTTTTTTTTTTGAAATACAACATGTAAAACTCAGCTGATGCTCAGTTAACAGAACATATGGAAACAAAAGGACCTTTCACCTGGCATATTTTATTGTGTTATCCTTTTGTTATCCTCCCATTCAAACATTATCAAGATGTCCTGTGTTCGTGATGTTCTAAAATCATGGCTAAAATGAGTTTATTTCCCAGCTGCTTTTTACTGCACATGTAGAGCGAAATGAATGTGTGAGCTGCAACCTTTGAGGTCCGACTTGCTTGTCATTAGTGTATGCAAAGGTACAACCAGTATTATTCAGTATTGTTATGTTCCCATTTGCACATTGTTAGAATATATAATAAGGCTCATTGAAATCTTGCTGAAAAACAGCCTGATGTTCACCATTGTTAGTACACGGGATGGTGTTTGTGCTCGCTTTGAAATGCTAAAGAGATCCTTGCCCCACACTGCAGGTTCAGTGATGCTCTCAATCAGCCCAACATCCCTCTCATGTCTGTGCCCGTTAGCATCTGTCTCTTCTCCCATTCGCCGGGCTCTTATTCACAATCAAATGGCCCTTCATACCCCTGTAATGTCTCTACAGAAAGAACGCCTACAGAGGAAATAAGCTTTGTAATTTGAAATGGATCCGATGAGTGTACGTGCATGTTTAGGTGTGGGAGAGACAATACTTTTTGCTGAAACCCTTCTTTGTATTGCACATTTTCGGTCTAAATTACCATGTTGTCCTGTCTTAAAATATGCTTTTGATATATTTTAAACGGTCAGTTCACCCAAAAACCTACACACATTTTCATTTAGTGATACATTTGGTTTCTTTTGTTTTGAAATGTTCATCTGTGACATTTCTGGCTCCACTGCAGTAAAATCAATACCACTTATGGTAAGTCATGTCATTTGAATGAACTGACCCTTTAAAATCAATATATAACATAATAAGAACAGTAAGTTTTCATGTTTTAGTATTAATATTGGAGGAAAAACATACTCTACAGTGTATTATCTGGATTTGACTGTTTAAAATAAAGCCATGTTAGCAATCGGCATCACTATAGCTGAGGCGTTTTTAAAAAAGATTTTTAAAAGATTATTTGTTTATTTCCCAAAATATTTAAGCCCCACAAACCTATTGACAAAACATAACAAAGAAACAAAAAACAAGGTAAAAATACATTCAACAACTTAACATTTACTCCACATGTAACCTAAACAAGGTCCACCTCCATAACTTCATATTTACAACTTAAATTAAGTATATGGCTTATAAATCAACATATCATACTGTATCTGAATCTATAAATCCACAAGTACCAGATATGTTTCTGTATATTTGATCATTCTTAACTTTACATCTTGAACAGTAGAGTCTGTACATTCAGTTAAATGCATTTACATTTAAAGGCTGACTTTCAGTGGCTGTAATGTCTCTTGTTAAATTCTAACACTACCTCCATATTAAACTTATATCAGTTCTCCCTGAATCTTGTACAGCTGTGTAATTTGACTACACACATGCGTAGTGCACACATACTCAAATATGCACACGGTGACCTGCAATAAACTATGTATACACACAAAGTGCCCAATAGCTATAACTGCCACAGTGCCGCCAGCATTTTGCATTGTGTTTGTTCTTTCTAACATGTATGAAAGAGTTAAAATGGCACGCTCAGCATTCTGCATTCACCAGACCCATGTCACCCCCTCCCCACCAGTCTACAGTGACTGCTCTCGACTGGTTGGTGTGTTGCCCCCTGTGCCGCTCAGTAACCCCACTGTCCTACCATAACCTCGCTGCACTACTGTGCTTCGCCCTTCCCCCAAATCCACACACACACAGAGCATTCAGGGCTTTTCTGATACACCCACACAGACAAACACACATTGTCACATATTGCAAAGCTCTGTTAAGCAACTCCTAGAAGCCCCTGTCACAGACAACACAGTTCACTGTGTCATATGAATCATGTTGGTTCATTGCTTGTGGCACTCTCTGTTTCCCCACTTTCATTTTCGCTGTCTTCTCTTTACATTGCTGCTTTTCCTCCTGCACATATTAGCCAGATTTACTTCCACTTCATCTTCTCATGTCTCCTCCACATGGTGTTAGCTGTGCAGCAGTGAAGGCTCTGAGCTCTGAGGCAATGTCAAGTTCAGGTGTG
Organism: Monopterus albus; assembly: GCF_001952655.1. Taxonomy (NCBI): domain Eukaryota; kingdom Metazoa; phylum Chordata; class Actinopteri; order Synbranchiformes; family Synbranchidae; genus Monopterus; species Monopterus albus. The sequence goes on along the minus strand of NW_018127986.1, from coordinate 1,578,477 downwards.
GTGTTCATTATCCCTGACCTCAGCAATGACCCATGCCACCACAGTGGGTAAATGCAGTAAATGTGATCCTGAACTGTAGCCACATTTTTAGCATTTAGACCTAGCATTGAGCATGGCACATTTAAGACACTTCTTCGCTAGCTATTGCTTCTGTGCTTTAGTTTAATATGTATTTTTGTCCAGAGCTCCAACTGTATTTTATGTGTGTGTGTGTGTGTGTGTGTGTGTGTGTGTGTGTGTATGTTGTGTTTTAGTTTTCTGTCCTTGTCCATCTGATTTCCATCCTCTGATTATGACAGTTATGATGTGTCAGCAGATTGCATATGCCCCAAAGAAAACCTTCTTGTCCCTGCTCTTTGCCATGGCTGTTCCTCCCAGTTTCCCACTCGTTCTGAACATAAGATACTGTCGTCTTTTTCTCTTTACCTCCTACTAAATGTCTTTTATGGATTTGTGCTCAATCTCACTTTTAATCTGTCATAAGGGGTTAATAGGGGGGTTATGTTTGTTTGATTTAGGATGGCCAGCACTGCTGCCCCCCGCCCATGGTCACACAGGGGGATTATGGCGTCACCTGAGGCCCCGAGGGGGCTATTATAAAGCCCTTGTCTGGCCCTCGCCCCTCCATCAGAGGCCCACCAGACACTTTGTCTATCCCTGTCTCTACTTTAGAAACACCCCTTTAGCCTTGATGCCTAGCTCCTCTTGACAACTCATCCCACCTGAGATCTGCACCCGCACTCCTACATAATCTCACACCTGTGTCTTTGCTACAGGTGGACAGAGGTAACAAGCTGTGCTGACTTCACTAGCCCAGATCACAGCTTGGTAAAAACCCATCGAGTGGATTCGTCTTTGACTCACTGGGTGTACTTAGTCAGCCAGGTTAGCTGACTACAAAAGAGAAATCCTTTTTTGGTATTTTTGGCATTTGAAGTAGGACTGAAAAGGTGCACATTTGCCTTTTCTAGCCTCCCCCTAAATTCTTTTTTAAAATTGTCCTCATCTGGTGGAGAGCATCAAGTGAACGGTCACCATGTGGGAGCTCCGGTCCATGAATTTTTGGCGAGCAGTCTTTGCAGAGTTCTTTGGGACAATGTTCTTTGTATTTTTTGGCATGGGTGCTGCCCTGCGCTGGACCACTGGGCCTCATCAAGTCCTTCATGTGGCCCTGGGCTTTGGGCTGGCAGCTGCCACCCTCATCCAGTCCATTGGCCACATCAGCGGCGGCCACATCAACCCTGCTGTCACCTTTGCCTATCTTGTTGGCTCACAAATATCTCTCTTCCGTGCTGTTTTCTACATGGCTGCCCAATGCCTGGGTGCTATAACTGGGGCTGCTGTATTGTACGGAATCACACCTGGCAACATGAGAGGCAACATGGCAATGAATGTGGTAAGGACCCAGAGCAGGTGTTTCAGAAAACAAGTAGAGCGATCTGCTTAGGAGGGGAAGCTGAAGTTTATGAGTAGGTTTTAGAGTGTAGGAATTTGTTGAAATTGATAAAGGAGGGTTTTGCTAGTAGTATCAACTGACCTTCAGTTCATTTAAGTATGTTTTATGAGTCCAACCAGGTCATCCACTGAAACCATTGTTAAAATACCTGGAAAAAAAGGTTCTAAGTAACACATAATTTATCTGATATAAAAGAGAAAGTAGAGTACAGGTCTGAAACCATGATTTGATTGACTTGTACAATGTTTTTGTCCATCTGTGTATCTCCAGCTACAGCCTGGTATCAGCCTGGGAATGGCCACTACTGTGGAGATTTTCCTCACCTTGCAACTTGTAGTATGCATTTTCGCTGTGACCGATGAGAGGAGAAATGGGCGCCTGGGATCTGCCGCCCTCTTCATTGGCTTCTCTGTCATCATTGGGCAGCTCATGGGGGTGAGACTCATGGACAAACATTGACGAACCTGTGCAGATACACTTAAATGCATGAAAATATTTTACAACACTATACAGTAATGAGTGCTTCATGTTTCAGATGCACTACACTGGTGCTGGAATGAACCCTGCTCGGTCCTTTGCTCCTGCTGTGCTCTCCAGGAACTTCATCAACCACTGGGTAACACCTGAAATCACACTAAACAGATCAAACACTCCCGCAGCTTTCAGTGCACTCCCAGCATGAATCATAAATGACTGAACACTGTGTGGACTGATAAATGTTAAAGCTGATATTTGTTGCTGGCAGGTGTACTGGGTTGGGCCTATGATAGGAGGTGCCATGGGCGCCCTGCTGTATGATTTCATGCTGTTGCCACGCATGAGGGGTCTGTCTGAGCGCCTGGCAACACTGAAGGGTAGTCGGCCCCCTGGCAGCGAGATCCAGCAGGACACTCGTGGGGAGCCCATTGAACTCAAGACACAAGCCCTATAAACCTGCCCCTGTCTCCTTCTCTGACTGAGGCTGAAGAATGAGGGGCAAGGCCCTGAGCTACAGCAACCTCACCTCCACTGCCCCCACATCCATGCCTTCACACTACATCGCACAAAACTAACCGAGATACTCACATCTAGACTAACATGTCATTCTCCCAGTGTAAAAACCAACATACATACAGGTTCACAACCTTTAACCTCAACACACAACAGGACTCCTCTGTCCCCACTGCACACTCTCTGCTCTGAACTTGTCACAGTGTCTTTGATAAATGGTTACTACCTGAACCAGCACCTGCCTCGTCTCACCCTGCCCACCTACTTCCTCCTCCCAGCCAGGCCTTCATCTGCAATGCAAAGGAGCCTGAACACCCTGAAATGAAACAAAGGTTTGGGAAGACAGTTGTCAGAAAGATTGGGAGGCCAAGGGCAGGATGAGGATGGAGCTATGGATGTAGGTATGATATGAAACGGGTAAGAGGGCATGGGCCAGGTAAGGCTGGAGTAGAGGGGTGGGGAATGGGATCTTTGTAAGGTAGAGAGGGCAACACTGTGGGTGTGTGGTCATTTCAAGTTGGGTTATACCAGTGAAGATGGGCATGCTTGTCAACATTCATCTGAATGAATGTCCATTTTAGTTTGTTTAAGTTTCTGCATATTTAGTCAGGCTTTATTCTAAGTCACAGATGTATGAAACCTTTAGATTGTACCAAGATTTCACAAAACATCTGTAGTCACTACAGTCCAGTGTGTGTGGATACCTCTGCAGTACATGTGTGGTGTGTGTACACGTGTGCACGAGCAAGGGAGCCCATGTATGTGTGTGCCTGCTCTTATGTATGAGTGTGTTTGAAAGTGAGTGTGTGCATGTGTGATCACAGTACTTCTTATTTTGTTTTATCTTCATGACCACTCTCCTGTTTCTTACCATTAACTGTGTTAATTTTCTCATCACAATTAGTTCTCCTCCTCCCACACTGGTATTTGCTATGATGCATTTTTACATAAACCATCTGCTTTTTTGTTCTGAAACAGCACAATCCAGGGCAAATGTCATCTCTCCGACTTTGATAGTAGGGCTGTTCACTGCAGATTGACTGTGAAAGCTATACATTCAGTCTCCATTTGTTTGATCCTTACTTGGAGAGTATGCTAATTAGCATAAGAATCTGACACAGGGTTTGGGTCACTTTTGTTCCTTTAGATGTAACATTTTGTGGAGTTTGTGGCTATGGAGCAGAGAGAGCTGTAATAACTGATTTTGGCCAGAAGATGGCGAAAAGAGAACACGACTGTCATTGTCTAAGATTAGAATTGGTTGAGGGAAACAAATGATTTTTGAACTAAAATGGATCATGAAAAATAATGCTGTAGTAGGTCACATTGTTTAAGGTACATTGGGAAATGTAGTTCAGGGAGGGGTAGTTGGGGTAAGGACAGGATCCATCTCACTAGACTATTGCTCATGTTTGATAAGAAACATGCTTAAAATGGACAGTCATTTATCTTCCACTGTCGTCTGTTCTGGTGCATCATGGCTGACAAGCTACAATATGACTCCACCTCCCGAGCCCTGATAAAATAAAAACAATTAAAGGAATAGTCAGGCTTTATTCTATATTTTGCTTGTGGTGATGAAAGCCCACAATTGATTGATCAAAACCAACAATTAATTGATTTGTGGCAAATTCCAAATAGATTATTCTTCTTATGCAATAGAGCTCCATTTTTGGGAAATATGTTTATTTGCTTTGTTGCAAAAGTTGCTTTAGATGAGAGGATCAGTACAAGTAATATTTGCTTTAGAATGAATGTGAAGCTCCAGCCAGTTACCTTAGCTGTGTAATGAAACTGGGAACTGGGGGAAAACTGCTAACCTGGCTCTTTGCAGAGGTAATAGTTTCTATCTTCCAAATGCCACCTAAAACTAATTTGTTGCCACATTATATCTCACTTGTTTAATCCATACAAAAACCAGAGTGTAAAACTATCTTTATGGGGGTTATGTCATAAAAATGACTCTGACATAAAATGGCCCCCATAAAGTCACAACTTGCAGTTTCTACACAAAGGTACAGATAAAACAAACAAGTTGTAATTAATAACATGTTAATTACTGGACTAACTGGCTGCTGGCTGTGGTTTTATATTTACTTAATAGTCATGAAACATGGTGTTGACTCATTTAATGGACACCTCAACATATTCACCAAGCTATCAGTGAAAAGTTAAGTGACAAGTAAATGTCTGACACTCAGAAAACACTAGCATGTCTTTATTCTTTTTTTTTAAAAGAAATATTCTTTTTATTTTGCATATTAGTTTGAAAAGTTATGTTTGGCTTGCTTTATGACCAAGGTGGTGCCACCGCACTAAGAGACTATGCTATCATCACTGTAGCCTCTGTCTGTATATTGTGCAGCTGGGAAAACAAAGAAACAACTCTGAGCAGTACAATGGGCTGGAAAAGGAGCTCGGTCCTGACACTGCTGTATACTGCATCGCTCTATTTCTCTCTCATTCACTCACACAGGAACAGACACCAAACACACTCTCACACATTCAGCAACAACATATATACTGTACCTCTTGCCACCTACATCCAAACACATTTACTTGATATGCGTTGACAACTATATAATTTAAATATCATAGACCCAAAAGTCAGAATCTGTTGTTCCAGAAGTTACAGGTCAAAAACATCCTAATAAACAAAACTGGAATTTTAAGTATTAACAAAATCTTTCTCTGAGTAATGTTCTAGCAGTAGCAATATAAAAACAATATACCGGTGTTGTCTACCTTTTTCATGCTGATACTTCATCATCATAATTGCATATTCTGTTAAACATATCACCGTGTAATAATCTGCCAGCGGTAGATAAAAGAAACAGAGCTGAGTACAATAAACATTTTGTTCATTTGAAAAAAGAAACTAATAAAAAGGATAAACTGAACCAGGTAAGGAGAGAAATTCTATAAGGTAACCTTGACGAGGAGATAATCAGACCTGTGTTTCTGAAATAGTAACTGGCTCCCAGCTTGGCTAATATCCAGCATTTAGCTCAGTACCTTTGGTGAAACTGCAGCTGCAGCATCATGTCATAGAGACATATTTCTCATTGTCTTGACCCATGCACTCTGCAGAAGTGAGCCTGTCTCCCACCTCTGCACTGAGGGTTAACAAAGACAGAGACCCAACCAGAGGAGTCCCTGACCACTTAGGAAAAACATTCAAATCGTATGTTGATGACAAAGCAATAAAACATTTATTACAACATTAATATATATAAAAAAAAAAACAGAAATGAAAGTGCTTTCTAAAAGCCCTTTTGATTACATCACACTTTCTTCCTGGTTATCCAGTCTCATCCCAATGATGCAACAGGTCAACAGTCACACTGTTGGGTTCAGTAGCTCCAGTTCCGATCTGAGCTGCTCACTGCATGCGATCAGGCTGGTGCAGAGGGTAGTGGAGAAAGGTCTGCGGAGCAGCAGACACAGTGGTGAGCGCAGCCAGAGGAGTATGGACAGCGGCCGGAGGGGGCGGGGATGTGGTGGACGGC
>NW_018127986.1:1559440-1572470 GCF_001952655.1 Monopterus albus | reverse complement strand
TGCAGGCAGAGCTGTAGTCCAGGTAAGGGGAGGCCAGTGCTGCTGCTGTGGGGCTGAGCTGGGACTGCAGCACCAGACTGGGCTGAAGGAAGGCCTGGGGGTAGACGTACTGCTGGGCAAGCCTGGACAGACAGAGGAAGAAGAGCTAAGATCACAGGAAATTAAAATGTGGAGTTGCAACTAATGTTTTTCCATTAGCAATTCTATTATTTTGTTAATATATCAATTAAAGTTTTCAGAAGAGTGAAATATACCCATCACATGGCAATTTTTTGAAAACAAAAAAATCCCAAACTTATTCATGGTACAGTTTCTCAAGTGTGAATATTTGAGGCGTTTCCTAGACCACTACCATAATGAGGTGGAAATATTCAGGTTAATCAGACAAAACAAGTTATTTATATGGGAGAAAATATGATGGTCATTTCATCATTTTCTGACATTAATGAGCCAAATAAATAATTTGATAAAGTAATTAAGAAGCAGATCAATAATAATTACATGTATGTGGAAATATACATTCGTACATAGCATTGGGAAGCATTGTTTATAGTGCTTTTAAATTTGAAATAATTTAAGTATATTTATAAATACATGTTCTCAAAATTTTCTTTCTTTTGCCTTGTAGACATTTCTTTAAAGCTGGATGATGATCTTAATATTTTTGTCAAACTACTCCTGTCCCGCATCCCCTGAGATATGACAACATCTTGTGAGGTCTGATTACTAGGTGTCATTTAAACAATGCTAATCAGAGACAGACACACACAATTAGAGTTGGAGCTGCGTGTTTCAACATAAAACAAAAACTGACAATGGTGTCTTCAGTAACTGCTCCCTTTCTTTATCTCCCAGTATTAAAAACCTGATTCCTACAAAGCCCTTGTCCTCCCCTCCTTCTAAGTGCAATTAACAGCACTGTTGCCTTAAAATAGGCCTTCTCCCTTGTGTTTAAGTTTAATTAGCACACTGCCTGGGATATGTTGGAAGAAAAAAACTTTTTAAAAGTTTCTAATTGTTACAATTGAAATATCACTCATTTTAAAGTAAAACACCATATAACAAGACATTAGCCTATTTTTTTTTTATCACAACTGGTTATATTTCTGATATGAACCTTTGGATTTTGAACTGAATGCTTGTGGGCTCACACACACACACACACACACACACACACAACCAGCCACGACAGATGCAGTGTACGAGGTTATTGGTACTCTGAGCCACAGCAGTAATGAGAGAGAAAGCGCTCTGCTGTCTTCCTGTATTCAGTCATGCCCTTGCCTGAGGCTGCCCACTTCATCAGAACTGCCTCGGTTACATCTGGCAACAGCAACAGTCATCATATCAGAGGACCTAGATTGTTTTGCTAAGCAACTAAAATATGACTGTGTTTAACACTTCTACTTCCAGGATCAGTGCCTATAGTCAAACACATTATACCTGGCAGTAACCTTGTCAGTGAACAGGGGATCAGAGCGGCGAGAGGTGGCCTGCTGCTGCTTACCCCTAAACAGAGCAAGAGCACGGATCAGGTGTGCTTACACAACAAATACAGAGACCGGGCCTGTTCATACCCACTCATATACACAACACACACAGACACACACACACCAGTATGTATTTAACCTTACTTAACTCTTCTGTAAACTTATTTAACCCTACTGAGTCATACTGGGGAGCCCTAAAGTCATCTAACACAGTCTAGTGGTGCAACTGTGAAGGGTGTGAAAACCCAGATGGATCCTCTTTTAGAAAACTGGAAGCTCTCAGTAATTTCAGGCATGTTTATATCTGCAATTGTACAAAATGAAATTCGTTAGAAGAAACATTTGTGACCTTTTTTTTTATCAGTAGAACAGTGACACTGTGATATTCATTGTACTATAATGAGTGACAAAGACAAGCATCAAATCCTCACATGTGAAACACCACTGTGACCCGTTGAAGGAGCCTGCGAACACATTGACTAAACTAGTTAAGTGTATGTAAAGAAGTTAAAGCTAGCTCCACCTTGAACAACCACACCATTAAACCAACTGCTGCACAGAAATACTCAATATTGTCAGCTGTAATTTCCAACCGAGCCTTGACCCTTTAAACCAACAAGAAAAACGAAAACACAACAGCATAAATCTATGTCTAAAAACCAAAACTCTTCTGACTGTGGCACAATGGCGTGCTGATGTAGGACTCCATCGCTGACAGACAAAGCACGATTTTGGGGCCTGGCCAAAAAGGACAGCACCCTGAGAAAGGTGAATTCTGCAGACTGATTACATAAGACAAGATATAAAGTCAAAACAAAACTGAAAGAAATAATTCCCCCTCCCTGCTCCTCTGTATCCTGTCTCTTCTTGCTGCCTCTCTCTTAGTCTCTCGCATAGCAGAAGTGCCGTGTCATTCCCACGGCTGTGTGCCGCTGCCTGCCTTCACCGGCCTGACTGATCCAATGTGACAGTGGCAGCGTACGAGAGCGAGCTGCGCCTTTCTCCTTCTTGTGCCTTCATCATTGCTGGCTATCAAACACCCACCCACACACGTTGTGTTTTCCTTCTTTGTGGGGACTTCACATTGACTTACATTCATTTCCTGTAGACTTATCCTAACCATTAACCAGCATCACTCATGTTGTGTTATTTTGTGATTGCTCCACTACACTTAGCTCCTTGCGAATCTAAAGTGGGTGGGTTACAAAAGCTTAAAAGAAATGACAGTAAAGAGTCCTAACAGGTTGTGTGTAGTCAGACAAGCAGCTTTGAAGAGGATGTCAAGAAGTGTGTGTGTGTGTGTGTGAATGTGTGAGTGGACTAATTGGTGCAGCTGCATGGGTGTACGCTCACTAACAGACCCATGAGAGCAGAATAACCTCCCCTGTCTGGGTTTACTCCCTCACAGTCAGCTTCCTCTGATAAACTCCCTCTCACAGTCCTTACTCAAAACCAGGCAGCTGGATAACAAAGATAGGATGTACAAATTAAAAACAAACAAAAACATTCAGTTTTTTTTTTTTGTTTTGTTTTTTTTTTCACAGATCAAAGTCAGGAATCATAAAGGAAGGAATGAGCTGGAGGGAGAGGAGAAAGGAGAGATGCTGAGAGATGAAGGATCAGCCATCATAGTCCTTATGCCTTAGGACAGCCACGCTTTTACTAGTTCAGATGAGGGAGCAAATGTGCAGTAAGCTGAGTGAATTTTACCACAGCAGTGTTAATAACAACGTGTCTTAGACTGTAAATGGTTTCATGAAATCTAAGTAGTTTCCATCTGAGGCTCACTTGTTGCATGCGTGTGGCAGTTTAAATGGGTAATATAAAATCTGAAACAAGTATATTAAATTTAGAACAGGATGGTTTTACTATTTGTGTTTGATTGGAACAACTGATAAAATATGACACCACTTTTTCTTCCTTTTTACAGTCAGACTGTTGTTAATTTCATATTAGTTCCTAATAGGCATAATACAGTAAGTAATGTAAATTACATTTGTTTTTGCAGAATAATAGATTACATCAGAGATTTTTTTAAAGGCCGAACAACAGGACTCATGTATTGCTCTTGACTGTTCCTATTGTGGCTACGGTTGAAACTGATGATTACTTTCTACATTTAATAATTTTGTGGAATTAATATCAGAAATGAATGAAAAATGATATTACAGTATCACAGTATTCTGGAAACCATGGTGACATTTTCAAATGTCTTGTCTTGTAATAAAACTTCAGTTTGCAGTAATGTAAAACAGTAAGTCAGCACTGCAGGGGGGAACCAGCTAATGTTTGGCATTTTGAAAATAGGGTTAAACAGTTTCACAGTAAACCATGGCAACATTTCTGATGGTTAGTAATCCTGTTTAAAGTTTTAATTATAATGAAAACTGTGATTGATTACTGCGCTCTGAAAAACTTCCCCACTGAAGGGTTACCTCATGTCCAGCATCATGAGCTTTCTGTGCTTCCAGCAGTTTTTATTTCAAATATGGCTTTTCATACAACAGAAGTTCCTCCCTTAATTGACTCCCTGGCTATAAGTAATGCACACCTGAGTGTTTGTACAGGCTTAAGGAATGAAAGGTAATTTAGAGGGGGAAGGGGGGACAGATGTAGAGGAAATGGAGGAAGGTAAAAAAAAAAGAGATGTACTGCAGAGAGAAAACAGTTGAGGGTGTGAATGTAGTACAGCAGTCGACATGCCGGCACCCAGAGAGGTGGCTGTATGATTCACTGAGGAACATTTTTCACTTGCGTCTAAATGCATTTCACACAGCAAACAGAGCACCAGCGTCACGTCTACCACCGGCCATAAAGCTCCAGTGAACCCAGCCACAGCTACACCCGGCCACAGGTGTGCTGTTAGTCTCGGTCACCCCACTCCTCCCCTCTTTGTCCCGCTGCTTTAACAGGAAGTACGCCCCCCACCACCTTAAACAGCCTCACCACACATCCACCTCTTCCTCTCCTTCCTTTCACTGAAAAAGTACAGTAAACACCAGAACATCTTCTGAAAAAAGTCTCACTTCTGCCAAGAAACTGCACCAACGCTGGGTGTTAAAGGCAGACAGCAGGCAGCTATAGGCGACAGATGCCTACTCCCTCCCTCAAATGAGAACATCCCCATCCTCCCCCCACCCCCAGACTCAGCTGTCTCAAAGCCATATTTGGCATCAGCTCGTCGTCTTAAAACGTAAAGCAAATATGCCAAAGCAACAGACAGAGCTCTGCTTTGTTTAAGTTTGTCTTTGTTATTTACTGTTAACTGTGTGAGTGTGTGTAGCAGCTAGAGGCAACACACGTGTGAGTCTCAGACCCCTGGGAGCCCTTACAGTGGTGAAGATGGAGGAGAAAGGGGAGCAACAAATATCCTGCAGGCAGATGTCTTTCATGGACATTTTCATTAAATATTGATCATATCATTATCTTAATGTCGAGGCCAGTTACGGTTTATTTCATTGACAACTGGTGGCCATTTCCATCTGATGGCTTTGTTACTAGGAGTCAATTTTCCTGAGCCATAAGCTCTATTCCAAAAATGTTTTTGTATCTTTGGCAATCTCTGATGAAACCGGTGGTTATTTTTAGAACTGGGCCAATATAATCTGCCAGATCAGTGGAGCAGCTGATACAAACTATAATAAGCGAGTATAGGTCAGGTGTGACCGATCCACTTTAAATGCCATCAACATAAAGTGTTTCATGTGAACATTTCTTCTTCATCTACCTTTTTGTATTTACTCTGGAATGTTTTTTTTCTCTGATATCATAAGCACATTTGTATGTGTATGCCCTTTATAAGAGAAAGGCCTGTTTAAACCTTGAGCTGTTTCTTTTGGTTGTTCTGTAAATAAACACAGTCTTTCACTTTGCCAAATGTAAGAAACTGGCTGTAGTCATACTGATCACGTCAAACACATGTGCAGCCTCGAGGCAGAACGATCTGAGCGAGACCGCTGTGCCATTTGCATGTGCTAAACCTGACAAATGTTTTAAATTTGACAGGCTGTATGGTAGATTTTTTTTTCTCTTCTGTTGTTTAAATGTCATTTTTGTCCATATGTGCTGTAATCTAGATGAGTTAAACCAAACAGGCTTGTCAGTTAATCGTTATCTCTCAGGTTAGCTTGTGGCACTTGGTTGGATGAAACCGAAATCTTTGTTTAAAAAAAAAACTGAATATGATGTAAATCTGTTCAGTTTCATTGTTTGATGGTGTATTTAGGGAAAACATTATAGAAGAAGAAGCGATACCAGTATCTGTAACAGCTTTTAACCTCAGGAGATCTCAGCATGGCACAGCTGCAAGAGGTGTTGTACTCTGAGTCAGTGGCAGATTCACTTTCTCACAGCAGGAAACTTAAACTGCTGTCACTGTTCCCATTGTTATTTCTGTCCACCCACACATAAAGTGAACAGATAATCCAGCTGGTGATACCTGTGTCTGGAGGTGTTAACATTTTTGAGTTGTCTGTCCATATTTTCCATTCTCGTGGACACGATATCTCAGGGAATTTTCTCAGATTTGGCACAAATGTCCATTTGACAGAGCAGAAAAAAGCAGCAAAGCCTTGACAGAATATCTTTTACAAACGCCTTAATGCTTGAATATGCAGGTATCTTTGCACTAATAAACTAAATGCCATCCTCTGTGTGTACTTGCCTTTCAGGCGTGTTAGTAATGATTCTCTGCCTCATTCATTGCAATCTGCAAAGTCAAAGCTGTGACTCTTCCTCTAAGCAGAGATTCAAAGCCCGACTCCCCCGGTCCCAGTGTCTTACCCCACTGAGTGATACTGTCATTCAACCCATCATCACTCATTCACAGACTCATCTGGGTCACCCTCAGTTCCCTCATCACTCATTCAGAAACTGAAGACTGCAATATTAATAGCTCTCACAAGAGTTAAGATGTTTAATGGACTTTTCTGTAGTTGCAGAATGTGTCATCTTGGACAAGGTCAGTGTGAAGAGATCTTTTACAAAACACTGTATACTCTGTAAAATATACAAGATCCTGCTTTAAACATGTTGGATTTTGTTAACCAAGAGACCAAAATGTTTTTTTATCATAAAAACCAGCTGATATTTCATTTTGAATCAACAGAACATCCACATACGGTGCGTACGTAACAGACAGCTGTGACACTTGCTGACATTATACAAGTCTAAGACCACCTAAGCAATGGCGACACACTGCATATCTGAGTCAAGCCTGACAGTCAAGTGTTATCAGAAGAGTCCGCTTACACAACAACAGGCTGCTGAGTGCGACCTGAGGTGTCCGTCTACCGTCTGTAACGGCCCTGGGTATGAATCATCCTCCATGTTTTGCTCAGGAACTGAGTCATTAAGGTTTCCTTTTGTGTTCTCACTGAAGCTGTGGGAGACTGGATGTGGAGGCCGAACGCCTGTCACATGTGGATTACAGTGAGCTTTCAAGCAAAATTCTTTATCATGGTGAATGTAACTTTTTACTGAGGTATTGATATAATATGATATAGTATGCAACAGTTTCTGGGAGATAGTGGCAGCAGTGTGTTTGCATGTGTGTGCTCTGGTATTACTTGTGTTGTGTGTCAGTCTGTTTACACAGTTACACTGTGGGAACTCATTGTTTTATGAAAGATGTAAATCATTCCATTTTAGGGTTTTGGTGTTGGTTTAAGGTTGTGTAAGGGCAGAAACACGTCACTGAGCTGTTGGTGAGTGTCTGTTGGGGATAATCTTCCTGGATTAGAAGCAGCTATGAAAAGCAACTGTTTTGAACGAAAGGTGATTTGTTTATAGCTTATACTTCCGCAGTCTAGCTCTTCTTCTTTCCCGTCCTGAATGGAGAATACAGATACTGCCAACTGATGGTAAGGGGAGTTATTTCTGTCATGCTTGTTGGCTGTTGGCTGTAGCCTGTATGGTGTGTTCAGGTACGAGCTTTTCAACCCGACTGGCCCAGACAACACTGACATAAGGTGACACAGTCAGCCTACGCTGGTGGTAGTTCTTTCACATTGGCTCGGTGTGTCTTTGCCTTAAGTCTATGAGAAATGAATGCAAGTCAATATAATGTCCCCTGAAATTATGAAAACACATGTATCTGTGTGTGGTGAGGAAAAAGAGAAGGGATGCAGGGACGTTTGACTAAATGACTTGTTTCCTTTAGTGAAGCCCAAGCCGTGCATGAGAGAAACACAGACTTGAGCTTCTCATATGTGTAATAGACCAGAAAGACAAAGAGACAACAGAGACGAATCAAGACACATTGCACAGACGTAACACAGAGAACATCATTTGTGCTGTTACAGCCACTGGGGCTTTTCCTTTCTTTCACCTCACAGAGGAGCAGTAACCACCACAACCCAAGTGGAGACCTGGAGTGAGTGCTGACAAATGTCAAGGACATGTGATAGGGTGAATTGTATGGTGTTGATGAGGAGCAGGAAGGTGAGAGCAGTGGAAATAGAAGTATTGATTCTTCTGCTTCTTACCCATATTGCCTCTGAGCCCATGTAGGAGGGACTTGCTGAACTCCAACAGCGAAACCTGCAGACAAAGAGACAGACAGTGGTAAGGGAGGACGTTTTAGCTGTCGGAAGCCCAGACAGTAAGAGAGACGGGCGGACAAGGACAGAGCTGATTCTCTCCCTCTCTGCCTCTGCTTGTTTGTTTTAGATGTACACGTTATTCCCTCAGTGTGCACAGATACGCTTGACGCACTAACACATAAAGATGCACTCTGTTGCTCAAAAACATCTGTGACCTGGCTGCCTCCAGAGTTCACCAGGGATCAGCTGAGGTTGAATAAGAAAGGAGAAACTTCGCCTCCTCTTCTCTGACTTCATTTCAGCATTCCTCCAGCTATTCATTTCTCTTTTATTCCTCCTTTTACCATGCGGCTGCGACTTCATCAGCACTCCTTTTCTGCTCAAACTTAGGTCTAAATGCAAATTTCATTCTTCACCATGCAGGAGAAAGAAGAGACCGGCACTGTTATTTCTCGCTCTTAACAGTTGGAGTCCTTGCTCCTATTTTTCTGTCCCTCCACACAATAACTAAATACAGTACCAAGTGCTGCCATCTCCCATCAGCTGCATGCTTGGGGAGCTGTGTTACAGTGCTGGCCCAGGAATAAGGACACACAGTCAGTATTTGTTGGCACCACTCTTTGTCAATCACACCTACACTCGACGGTATTTGAGCCAGCAAGCTTGAAATGAAGCAGCGAGGGAGCACTGCTGTCAGCAGCATGAAAGCTCCACATTAACTCAAGTACAGAGAGAAAAAACGTATGGTGGCGGAGACAGCTGGCTGGGTGATGAGCATACTAGTGGTTTTGCACATTTCATCCTACTAACCTATCATTTGTGTATATATTTATTGGTTTTCATATTGGCTTATCTTCCAGGAAGCACTGGGTTTCCATTCATTTCTGTGAAACCAGTTTGAGATCCATTCTAGTGACCATGTAGCTGACTATCTGTAGTTAGATTATCTTCATCTGGTAATGAGTATATTCCCATGTACATCCTTGTGGTTTTAATCGTATTGAGAATCTGGATGTTACATTGAACATGAGAAACCTTGTTAGTCATGTGCCTGTGATTCAAACAGTATCCATATATTTTACAGTCCACCTACAGCTGTGATTTGATTCCTCAACATCTCAGTCTTTAACCCTGTCCTAGCCTGAGCTGGCTTTACTGTGTAAGTGAAACTATAAATTCTTAACATCTTTTTACTTCTTCAAAAAATGGGCTTGGAATTGAGCACCACAGAAGTCAAAGTATTCATAGATGGAGCCTTAACTTTGAACTACACAGTTTGTAGCTATTTGGCTGAAACATGGCCCAAAACATTAAAGACATGGTCCTGTACATCTTGTGTGTTTAGCAGTGATCTAACACACTTACTTGTCTGTGAGCTACGAGACTTTGCTCCCAGGTATGCCAGGTTCACGTTGGCCTTCCTGCCATCAATAATGGGGTTTGCATCTTTGCACGCCTGGTCTGCTGCCCCCCTGTCCACCATGGTCACCTGTTGACAGTATCACAGCACTACTGATTAATATACATCTGGTTAACTCTCTAAGCTAGATAAGGGCATCATGTGAAAGCTTCCTTATCCAGTGTGGATGTGATGATTCCTACATGTTTGCTCCACTGAAGCAACAGTCCCAGAGCAGGGCGACCCCGAGGGAGCTGCTGTTCTTGCCTCTACTTGAATGATTCAATCTTTTGGCTAAGCGCGTGAGGAGACCCTGACTCCTGTGGAGCGTTAGCTGTGTGTAAGGTGCTGGTGTGGGCTGATATGTAGGAGGCAGATGTGTTTTTTCAGACTGGCTAACATACTGGAATCTACCTGGAGGGAGTGAGTTGAGGAGTGGGCAGAAAGCAGTGGGAAGGGCTGGTGTGCAGCTGCATACATGCTAGACACAACTCCACTGGCAAGAAATGGGACACTGAAAATGCTACCGCCACGCTTGCTTTTGTTTTGGAGCATCAGAGTCTGGACTCTTGTGCAAACAGAGGCAACGGATGGTTTGAGATCACCAGAGTTCACGAAGCCACCGCTGGGAATTAAGACCGTTGAAGGGGAAGTCAGGGATGAAATGAGTGTGCCATCTAAATGCAGAGAAAACAACTCAAGACACACTCGGTTGATTGGTTCACTGCCCATAGAGGCAGAGAAAATTTGAACTGCTTCATGCCACTCCAGTACACAGTAATCCTTCTCTATTTATCTTTGTCTCCCTCTCTTACACACAAACCTACAGTCATGCAACAACCAAACCCACCCTGGCAAATTGGGGGAAGGGCCATGAGGGAGGAAGTCAAAATGAAAGTACTGCAGCCTTATCTTGCAGAGCCAACTGACATGTCACACCTCTGTGAGCACAGACTCTCCCCTCTCTGGCACTCTCTCTCTCTCACACATACAGACACACACACACACACAGCAAACAGATAGACATCACAGCTACAGCAGTTTATTACCAACTCGTGTGTGTGTTTGTTGCTGCACACAGACCAGGGAGCCTTTGCACTGTTTATATGGTCATTTGTACTTTGGAACTACAGACATAATTGATGACACATTTAGAAGAAATAACCTGCTATTCGTGCTTCTAGCATGTGACTGCCACCGCCAGACACACTGCACATGGCTGCTGCTGGAACAAAGTGGCAGTTTGTGCAGCCTCCAAAGCCCAGAATAAAACTCCTGCAGGAGACTGTGATAATAACCAGGAGGCAATTTAAAAAAATACAACCAACCATGAAGATAAATCGTTTGAAACCGGCTGCGACGCACATGATCTGCTGTGTTTTAACCCCCTGCACTATTCCATTAAAGTAAGAGCGGCTGATAATGAACTGAACCAGTGTTTTACTCTACATATTTATTTATTCTACCACACAACAAGACAGTGGATTAACTTACAAAGCCGTATCCTCTGGATTTCCCCGTTTGTTTGTCCGTGATCACCACCGCCTCGTCAATCTCCCCGAAATTCTCGAAATATTTCCGAAGTGAAGCGTCGTTGGTGTGATAAGGCAATCCCCCGACAAAGATCTTAGTGTAAGTTGTGTCTTTCTCCATGGGGCGCATTATTTCTAACGGAACCCCGACCAGCTGACTTAAAAGCAGCGGTGAACTCATGCGGCTGGAAAGACCACAAAGAATAACACAAAGAAAGCAGCAGAATAACTTTCTCCTCCTTTGTCTCCGAGAGGCTATAATAGCGAAAACAGCGCGCCCATGGTTAAACAAGCAGCCTCCAGATGCCTCAAATACAGCATTTGGATGTACAGCCCTCCTGACAGGTGGCCCGGACCCTCTTGTCTCGTGTCCCGGGAAATAAGCAAAGTCTTTTAGCTGCGGTAGGCGCGTCTTGCGTGCGCTCACTCCGAGTCTGGTCCAATAGAGGAGCGGTGCGTCTTTTCCATTGGCCTCCCGCTCCACCCTGCACACACACACACACACACACACACACACACACACACATAGGAAACCCCCCACATAACAGCTGATACCTACAGATGGTGACAAATTTAAAGAAAGTCCAGAATAAATGAATAAAGAAAAAGCAGGCCACTAATTAATTTGAATAGTATTTTCTTCATGATTTGATCATTTTGTTTTTATGCACAGAACCTCAAAAATGTGGAAAATGTCTACAAATGTTTTGTTTTGCCCAACAAATCCAAAGGTATTTAGTTTATTTTCATGTATGACAAAGAAATTCATCAGTTCCTCACATTAAAGATGTAACCAGACAATGTTGGTGATTTTGCTTCTAAATAGTTAACTGGTAATTTTATATCAATGAAATGTTGCAGCTCTAGTTTAATGAAAAAGTGCCTTGATCACTTTTGGAAGAAAGTTGTTTCCTCCCTCCACAAGAGGAACAGTGAAGCTGTTCTGGAGACACTTTACTAATAAAGTTTATTGTGAAGTCTATAGTACATCACTTCCTATAGTAGTAGGTTATACTTACCTGAGCTAATGTTACTGCTAATTAGCACAAAACACAAAGTTCAGGATCACCCAAGATTTTTCAGTTCATTCTGTGGTGGATGTAAATGTAAGTACAACATTTCATTAGGATTTATTCAATAGATGTTGAGACATTTCTTATGTAAATAAGTCATTTTTTCTAATAACAACTGTGGTGGTACTATAGGAAAAGACATTAGGAGGAATCTTTTGCAAACCATTTTATAGAAATACATCAGATAGTTCTTGAGATATTTCTGTCTGGACTAAAGTGGTGCAGCAACATTGCCATCCCTAAAGCTACACGTGGCTTAAAAGAATAAAGATTAATGCTTTGTTACATCATAATAATAAAACACTACAGAATTATTCATGTAAAATGCATAAAATGAAAATTCCATTTAAACCCAAAGTGGAAAAAAAATGACTCATCTGTTTTGGGTATTGGACAGTGTGAAGGGTTGAGTGAGTCGGACCACAGTAAAACCTGGCAGCCAGCCTTTTAAACTGACAGACACTGTAATTTTATTAGCAGTGACACTCAAGCCTGTAAAGAAAAAGCTATTTAGAGCTTTGAATGGGCTGACGGGGTTCTGTAGGTTTGGGCACAGTAACAGCAGAGTTGGTAGGACGTGGGGGTGAAAGATCCTTTCATGTGTCTTTTCAGCTTGCACGGCAGGGAAGTTACCAGTCACAGGAAGGCAACAGCAGATGAAAGCGAGTCTGCAGGCGTGAATGTCACTGGTAACAGCCTGTCTGACAGGAAGGCTCAAATCAAACTTTGCATGTGCAGAAAGACAGCAGAGCCAGTGTAATGTTTAAATATAAATTTGTATTTACATCAATATTAACATCAAGAAACAAGGTAAGAAACAACTGCAATAGTATTTTACATCCTGTAATAATGATGGTATGTTTCCCAGATGTGATTTCTCCTTTCTTCAGCTCAGACTTCCCTTCTTTTAAAGCAAAACATTTCTTAAAAAATATTTGTAGATCAGTCTTTCATATTCTTCATTAAGATTGGGATTTTAAAAAAACAACTTCAA
>NW_018127986.1:1512685-1559353 GCF_001952655.1 Monopterus albus | reverse complement strand
GCTTTAAGTTTTACAAAAAGGAAGAGACAATCACAAAAACAAAACCTCAGACCACCTTAGCAGAACCAGACTCATCTCTACTCTATGTCATATGGATGGGGATATAGAATATGCAATTAAACATATTTAGTTCAATGTATATTATAAGTTCTGTGCAACAGTAAAAGCACACGAGTACTTGCACAATCTACATCAGGAACTGTTTTCTATGCACCGCAGAATGACAAACAAAAATCTTTGGATTGAGCATGTGCTCATAGGTAGATTTTTCAACAAAAACGTCACAAGAAATACAACAAACATAAAGGCAAACTCAAATGGCAGAAACAGAAAATTACTTGTCAAGAGACCGGGGATTTAGAGTCCTTGCATTGCTTCCCTCAGGACTAAATGTGTGTGAACAAACAAATGACATATGGACAGTTATAATATGGGGCTGATGTCCAGAGTCTCGTATCTGAGGCTGAAGGATTGACTCACCAAAATTCAAAGCGCAGAAATCTCGAGAGTGAAACCTAAAGTTCCACAAGGAATCATGAGGTCCTGTTCAGAAAATATCAGCCCTACACACTGGTAAGACATCTGGGCCCTGAACACAATCACACGTCAACTCCTCTTTATAGGCATGTTTTGTTTTTTTCATCAAAAGAAAAATAATTTAAACAACTTTACTCACTAGCACCTCCTCAGCTTTGACTAAGATTGATACAAATCAAAAAAAGTGCCTTCTGAAAGAAATAAAATGTATGAAAGAAAATCTACACAAAAGAGGCCCTTTCTTCCCAACTGATGCTTAAAGTACTGAAAATAAAAGCTGACCTATGACGGAATAAGAAAATTACACTTTTAAATATCAAGCCTTACAATCTGTGCAAAAACAGTATGAGACCTACAAAAGCATATATATATTTATATATAGTACATTTAAAGCATATTTACAATTCATATTCACAGACAAATGGAAAAGCCTCCAAACAAGACATCAGGTCTAAGTCTGCAGAACCACTGCTCGGAGTAACGTGACGCTTCAGCTTCGTCCTAAGAGGAAAACCAGGAGGAAGGATTATTGCTAGAAATCTGCACACGTACACTGATGTCTAACACTTCCTCTTAGTGTGAGCGAACACATACATCACTTTTATCATCGTCGACCAATTTAATTGTCTGCACTTGTAGTAACACAATTTGTGCAAGGTAAGCAAAATATCTGCAACATTTGGATTTAAGAATTACCTCTGTAATTATAAAATAACCACCCCATGAATTTGCATAAATACAAGTGGAGTTTGGAAAATCAGTAGTTTGTTTGAAGAGTAATTTTAAAATTACTTAACTGTTTTCTTGTTGTTGTAATAAGAGAATAAAATTTGTGCTTACTGCCGTTCTACTGGCTCCCACTTCAGAACAAGGATCATCAAGGTTACCCATTTCCAACCAACAGAGAGAGGAAAACTTGAAGAACACACACACACACACACACACACACATACTTCTATCTTTGTGAGGGCACTCACTGACATAATGCATTCCCTAGCTCCTTACCCTAACGTTAACCATCAGAACTAAATGCCTAACCCTTTACTCTAAACCTAACCTGAACCCTAAAAGTCTTAACCCTCAAAAAGGTGTTTCAGAAAGTGAGGACCAGCCAAAATGTCCTCACTCTGTAGCAAAAAATACTTTTTTGGTCCTCACTATAGAGCAAGTACAAGAACACACACATGCAGTAAATGTCTGCTGCTATGCATTACGTCTTGGTTAAAGGCCTCTATATTGCCACAGTCCTTTTGATGTTGGCCTTTTCTTAAAGTGCAATCGGCCAACAAGTAATTCAGTCATACTTTAGCCTAGCGGCGTCCTGGAGGTTGAAACAATGTGCTACTGCTTCATGACATTCACTTGAGTGTCACAATCTGATGGCTTGTCGTCTAGAACCGTGTTTACTTTACATCGCAGAGAGATCCTCCAGGAGCAGCAGAGAGAGACGGCGGAAAAAGTCCCAAAAAGATCAGAGGCAACAGAGGAATCCCACATTTTAAATCTGAACACAGTGTCATCGTACATTCGACAAAGGAGAAGGTGTCTTTATGTGTTTATCCAGCTCTGTGAACTGCTCACTGTCCACCTTCATTGTTCGGTCCAGTGAGTGGCGTGTGTTTACTGAGACAGACACACTGCTCATACAGGAATATTGAACTATAGTCTACAAGAGGAATCACAGAACTGTCTGTCTGTATGCGTGTAAGTCACAGTGTTTCAGATTTTCATGAACGCTGTATGTTTTCATGTATGTTTGTGATGTGACTGTGTGTTTTTCTCAGGTTGCCAGATTACAGTCACTGGCTGTGAGTCCAAAGGAAGTTCACTCCCCCGTGTGGTGGGAGTGTAGCACTGCACACAGACACACACCAGTACTGCAGCTGTGTCCTGTCTGCGACGGAGATCACAGTTACACAAATGCCTGTCATGGTGTTCAGCAGTATTTCTAGATGAAAAGGGAGGAAACAAGAAAAAACAGGTGAGGATGCACATAAAGCAGTCCTGGTTCTATGCAAAAATGAACTCTAAAGCTAATCTGAATATGAGCCTCTAGCAGTCTCCATTAGACGACGTGGACATCGTTCAGTTAGTCTTTTTAATGCAACACGACTTATTGTTTTTCCACAGACAGTATACAGTTTTCCATCCATACAACATGCACATTTTAACTGAGTTTCCAGAAATGTCATCGACAGTTATGCAAATATTAGGAGTTGGTTTATCAAGATAAACAGCTGGAGGCGCTAATTCTCCAGTCGGGTGCCATTAAAGCATTGCTGAGGAGGACAAGATAATTAAAAGAACAGGCAAACTTCAGATGTTGGAAAACAATGTAGGAAACATGTAAAATGCTGTTTTTAAGTTTGTCTCCCCTATCACAGTCTCATCAGTCCACACATTTGATGCTTTTTCTGCCATTAGTTTTCATCTCTTCATGGAGAAAAAAACTCTGTGGACAAGTTCCACGGTTTATTCACCACATCTGTCTGTTATCAATACGCCAGCTTTTAGATTTTAGGTTTTCCACTCACTTTTTATGCAGTTTAATTTGTTTTAATGCAAAAATCTGCATTAAAACAGGTGGATGGAAACCTGTTCTGTTTGCTTTCTGAGCTGCAGCAGAGGGATGGTGATACAAAGCAGAAATCTGGTACTGCAGGAGTGTCAGTTTAGCTAAGCTCAAAGTCATTTTGTTCTCATCATCTCATACACTGAAAAAAAAGAAATTACAGTCAAAGAAGAAATTCCAGTAAACAACAACCCTTTCATTGTACACAGTCACACCAGTATTGTTTAAAGATATTCTTTAAAAAAAAACTTGAACCTGTCCTCCTTCAGACTCTTCAACGCTTGGTACATACCTGATCAGGCCCCATAGGCATGCGTCCCATCACCATTGGGTTCATACCCATCTGTGCTCCCATCTGACCCATGTGGCCTCCTCCTCCGCTGGCTGGCATGCCCCCATTCATCATCATGCTGCCATACTGCCCTGGATTGCCCTGCTGCCCAAACTGCTGTTGTCCTGGAGGTCCCTGCTGCCCAAACTGCTGCTGAGGGTACGAACTGGTGATGGAAAGTGACAGGAAGTGTTAAAATGTTTTAAACCTATTCACAAAGAGAGAAACTTCAAGCCAAACTCTTTCAATCTTTCTCCTCCCCTGACAGCTAGTAAATGTGTTTGGTATCATACCTGCTGCGTCCCATGGCTCCTTGTGACCAGCCTTTCATATCTGCACCCTGGTACATGGGACCACCCTGCGGGTGCTGTTGCATCATGGGGTTTTGAGGCCCCAGGCGACTTGGCATCATGGCATTAGGAGGACTGCCACCTGATGGGCCAAACGTGGGGTCTCCTTGCTGTCCCATACCTGTGGAGATAAATCATCCAGCCTCAGCTCACTCCTCTTCCCACAGAAAATTAACACTTCTGATCGATTAAGATAGATGATGACAATGTAGCCATGCTGTGTGTGTATGTGTAGCAATATTTGACGTGATTATAAAAAACAAAGACAAGGGAGATGTACATAAACAGCTGTCTGACTTTATTTTTGACATAAATCATCTTTATGATATTAACCCTGCAGTGACAGGACTCACCACCAGGGAGCAGCAGGATTCCGTTGGGTGCCTGGCTAAGGAAACTCACCATAGTTTCCACTGTAGCCAAACTGCTGGGGGCCTGGCTGGCCCATGTTTGGCCCTCCCATGGGGTTGTCCATGCCTCCGGGAGCTGTGACGCTGCTGCTGCTGCTGTTGCTGCTGCATCAGCATCATCATGCGCTGCCTCCGCATCTGCATGGTGACCATCTCCCTGCTGCGCTGAGCCATCATCTGAGCATTGAGGAAGCCCAGCTGCACAAAATAAACAAAGCAATCAGAGTTTGAGTGTTTACATGTGACAGTTTTTTAAAATATATTATAGAATATATCATGTTAAAATGGGATGAAAAGATAAAGGTTTTTATTTTAAGATCAAATAAATAAAGAACAATGTAAGACTTGAGGAAGTAACTATGTTCCTTTAACTATACCTTTGTCTTTTGACACTCTATAATTAATTGAAGGCAAATAACATGTCCAAAAACCTTTATACAGTTTAAAAATCATACAAGTACAAAGGAATAGAAATGTGTTGCACATGGAAACCTTTAGATTTCTGGGATCTAAAATCTCTCAGGACCTGACATACGACTGCTAAATAGCCAGGCTCTGCAGATGATGCATTTCCTGCACCACAGGATGTGGTGTATGTATGATGATAATATTAGAGGTGTGACATTTAATTTCATATTACAATCGGTGACTGACTCTTAGATAGCCAAGAAGTTTTTGTCATTCACCTGTCCTCCCATGCCAGGCTGCATGCCGGGTCTCATGCCAGGGTTTCCACCTGGGTTCTCCATCTTCATGGCCATGCCCTGCCGTGCCTGATTCATGAACTGAATGAAGACAAAATAAATAAATAAATAAAATAAAGCAAAGGTTACTCTGACACAGTCCCATTTCTATAATGTGTATTTAAAGATAAATTATTCATACACTCAGTTGCCACTTTATTAGGCAGGCCTAGCTAAAATAATTGCAGTTGACAGCAACAATACAGTACAATAAAACAGTCCTGCAATAAATCTTCCTTTCATATAGATGATAATGCTCAATTTTTGTTGAAACTAATTCAGAAAGGTCACGATTCAGCTGTATGATCATTCTGGAAAATTAGGTGGGAGGATGTAGTTTGTGCTGCAGCTGAAACTATATTGCATTACACAGACAGGTGTTTCTGGGACACCCACTCAGTGTATTCATGTAAACTGATGAATCTATGACTCTCCTGTATTCATACCTGCTGTCCCTGCAGCCTCTGTTGCAGCTGGAGCCTCATGGGCTTGTTGGCACTTATCATTCTGGGTCTCATCATGTTGGCACGAGGGTGCCCCATGCCCCCCATTCCACCCATACCAGGGAAACTGCCACCTTGGCCCATTTGTGAGAGCATGGGCCCAAACCCACCCTGCTGGGCCTGACCCTGCATGGGGTTCACTCCATAGCCAGACTGCATCGGCATGGTAGGTGGTCCGGGATAGCCCTGTCCATAGAGAGGCTTCTGGTCAAGCACCATAGATGGGTCCTGTCCTGGAAAAGGCTCCAGCTGCTGCTCTGTACCCTGGGTCTGGAGCAGATAGGACAAGAGGACAAAATGTGAAGCTTGTCAAACTTTCCCATCTAATTGATTAATTTCCTATTGGTTGGCTCTGTTATCGTCTTTTTTCCAAGCAGCACAGACAGATCCCTCTGGGCTCATCTATCTCCCCTCAGTGAAAGAACAGCCTGAACATAGTGAGTCATGACTGAAATATCTAATGCCAAGTTGAACATATGAGTCATGACATGCAGTCTGATCTTTTCTCCTCTACATCACTTCTAGAGGGATGTAGAGAAGCAAAGAGATGTGGTGTTGTTTTGATCATTTTAATATGCTCTTACCTGGCTGACAAGGTCTGGGATTCCCAGAGCTCGGTCTATCTCCTCCAGAGCGATACCATCTGTATTATTCAGCAGAGAGTCTAGCTGGTCCAGGAGTGCCCGCTCATCACTCTGACCTTCGCTGGTGGTGGGAGGCACCAGAAGATCATCCAAGGTGTTGCCAAATTGCCGTCTACCACGCAAACAAAGGTGCTCACCATGAGGTCCAGGATAAACTGCCTCCTCATGAATACAGACAGTAAGAGATGTTGCACTGACCTGTTGCCCTCCATGCCCATCATAGTGTCTGGCCAGGACGGGGACTGGTTGGACTGGCTCTGCTGGCTGAAGGAGCTCATACCCATGCCCATGTCAGCAGAGCTTCCTAAAGCACAAAGACAGCACATATTTAATTCTAATTTACACACATTACTGTCTTCTGTAGCTTCTGACTGTCCGTCTATAAAACCAGTGCCACTCTCATCAGCCTACAATGTTCAGTGCTAGTCACCAGATGTTAGCATGCAAGGTGGACCTGGATGTGAGCATGATGAACCTGCTAAACATCAGTATGTTAGCATTGTCACTATGATAATATTAGCAGTTAGCTCATGTAGGTTTTCCTATATTTTCACACTTTCACCTGCATTTAGACACACATGCTGACAAAGGTGCACTTATGATAATGTCTAAAGCATCATCTGGCATATAGTATGACAGACATACCCATATCCATGAGCTGCTGCTGCAGCATAGACCTGGTGCCTGGCATGCTGTTGGAGCGGTTGACCATGGGTCCTGACATCATGCTTTTGCCACTGTTGTACTCCATGCCTGGTCGCATC
Organism: Monopterus albus; assembly: GCF_001952655.1. Lineage (NCBI taxonomy): Eukaryota > Metazoa > Chordata > Actinopteri > Synbranchiformes > Synbranchidae > Monopterus > Monopterus albus. Next base: position 1,552,499 of record NW_018127986.1, on the reverse strand, counting down.
ATGGGCGGGTGTCCTGCTGAGCCCACAGGGCTGGCACTGGAGTGGGACATGCTCCAGTCACCTGATCCCCCCATGGGGGACCTCTGGGGAACCATTCCCCTATTCATTGGTCCTGGTAATGAATAAACACCAGATGTGCAGTTATCAGTATCATCAAATTGTTAAAGGACAGTAGTGTGGCCCAGTCTCAGTCTTCAATGTTGACCTTTTCCTAAGCCTGTTAAAAATGTATATGATAATACAGTAAGTTACAACAAATTCTAGTATAGTCAAATACCTAAACTAGGTAACGCATACCCTAATAATAGTGAGGGAGTAGGAAGGCAGAGAAAGGGGGAGAGAAAATATGTTGAAAATAAATGTTGGGCCACTCGAACACACACCCATGTTGCCTGGGTAGCTGTCTGGGCTGCAGATCATGTCCTCCTGCTTGACAAGCATGGAACGTCTACCTGCTCCTCCAGGCCCATCAGGGGCTTTGCCATCCATGGACATGGCCCTCTGAAAGGGCCCCCGGGGACCCATTCCTGGACTCCCTGTAAAAGAAAACAATAACTGGTTAACTGCTCTGTTCATGTTTTTCTACAGAGATGTGAGAACAATACCTGTGTTTCATGAAATTAAAGGTGGGTAATATAGGAAAAAATCTTTGAAAATATTGATATCAGCTAATATTTTCCAGTTTTTATATTATCTGATGTGAGTTATTCTTACGAATTCATGAAATAATGAATATATAAAAAACAACAGTAACCAACAACAAAACAATGAAGCTAATTTTGTAGTAATTTCGGTGTGCACTTTTCCACAGACTGCCTTTTAAACAATGCTACTGAACTCTTTCACCTCCTCAGTGTTGCCGTATAAATCACGATTTATTTAGAGAGTGAGGACATACATGCATTTTTTTCATCGCATTAAATAAAATATTTATGTAGAAAACATTTAAGCAGCTTTTACCTTCTAGCATAGCATTTGCATACAAATCTTTGAATTTTCTAAGTAATTAAATTCTAAGTGTTATTCACTGACGACGATTAAGCAGCATTGAATGTTTTCCCCCTGAAGCTGCCACAGGCATGTGGTCACAGTATAGTGTTAGCAACCAATGGCTAACTTTTTATTGTTAAAAGCTCTTTTAAATCTAAGGTTTTCACCACTGTTTTGTCAGAAGCTGTAAAATAAATTACTTCTGCAGTAAAATAAATCTCAGAAAGACGACAGTTTATACAACAGATTGATATTTCATGTAACTTTTGGTCCTTGAACCACTTACCCTGCAAGCTGTCGTCAAGACAACCCTGGGGTTTGTTTCCTGTATCATTAGCTCCTCCACCTCCAGCCTGATCCGAGTAAAAGTCAGAGCTCGAACCCCTCAGATCTCCCAGGATAGACTCTAGGTTGTGCAGCTAAACATTAACATAAACCAAATTAGTCATTACCTTAATAACAATGAAGATACACATTCATCCATGTCATAGGTAGTTAAGTCAGAGGCAAGAACAAACAGCATGTTTAGTTCCCTTTGAATGAACATGTCTGAATATACACTGTATGTCATTAACAATATTTTATTTGCAATATTATATTTATTCAGTTATTAATTAATAAAGAAGCAATCTTACATCGTCAGGTGGTTCTGATTTGATCTTGTTCTCGTGATGTTCAAGTGCAGGGCCTGGCCCAGATCCGGGGCCGTTTCGTGGAGGGCCACCAGCAGCCCCTGTAGGTCCCTTCCCCTCTAGTTCTTCAAGTTTGGGCTTGACATCCACTGGGTCTTTGGAATCATCCTTGTTGAGGAGGTAGTGGAGGAGGGCATGGGTCTTCTCCTTCTTGGGGCTTTGCTGCTCCTGCTTGGGCTCTGTGATCAACCCAGGCCCGGTCCCAACCCCTGATCCTCCTGTCCCAACTTCACCGCCTTCTTGGCTCCCAAGTGACACCTTCCCTGTGGCCTCGGCTGTGATTTTAGCTACTTCATCTGGGGTGTTGCCATTTTGAAGAAGCTTGTGGAGGATCTTGTGCTTTTCTTGCAGCGAGCCAGTGTAGTGGGCTGATGATATCGATGTTGACACTCCCCCTGGTCCAGTCATCTGGCCTGGATTGACAGTGGCTGAAGAAGAGGAGGAGACTCCAGTGGATGAGGGACTAGTCATTCCCCCAGTGGGGTCCTTACTATCACAGCCTGCAGCAGTGCTGCTACTGGTTGGTGGTGGTGGCAGAGGAGGACCGGCGCTACCACCTAGTCCCAGCTCCTCAGTTGGGGAAGTCAGCAACTGCAGCAACTTCTTATGCCCCTTACTATCTGGGATCCTCCGAGAGGGTTCAGAGCTCGCCACTCCCGCCTCATTGCTCCCCTCTCCAGATTCTTTAGTTGCTATAGCTGCCTGGCTGTCTGGTCTGTCCCCAGAACTCTCAGCCTGAGGATGTTGATGATGGTGGTGATGGTGCATCTGGTGGTGATGGTCGCCAGGCCCAGCCCCTAAGCTTCCTGCTGGGCTTTTGGAACCATCTTGTCCTGGTTTGGCTGGCTGACTGGGCTGAGAGGACGAGGAGGAGGAGAGGACACTCGGAGAGCTGTCTGGCTTGTGGGCTGCCGTAGGGGATGTTAGGGTGGAAGGCAGGGAGCTCCCTACTCCTTCACTAATGGCTTGTAGGGCATTAAGGGAGCTACTTGAGAAGGTGGCCGTGCTGCCCCCACCTCCTCCACCACTGGCAATGCCACTCAGAGGAGAATGTAAGCCTGGAACAGAAACACAACTTATAAAATCAAATTAATCCAATCAAAGTTGTCAGTCAATTTATAAATAATACTGGTGCCGCATTTATGGACACTGATCGACTTACCTCCTGGTGAGAACTGGTTGGAGCCCATCTTTGGGCTCCCTCGGTTCCGGGGTGACATCAGGAGTCCCTGCTGTGGGCCACCCATTCTGGGGCTTCCTGCAGGACTGTTCATGCCACTGAGCCCAAACCCGCCGCTGCTCTGAAATGGGGGCTGCTGTGGGTGCTGCTGCATGCCTTGAGCTGGGTGATTCATGGGACCCATCTGACTCATCTGATTCATGTGCCCCACCTGATTCATCGGCCCCATCTGATTCATCTGCATCATGCGGTTGCCCATGCCTCCACCTCCACTTCCTCCTCCACCACTCCCTCCATACATAGAGCTGCCTACCATTGGGCCCATGTGACCCATGTGGCTCTGCTCATTCAGGCCGAAGCCCCTGTTCATGCTGCCCATGCCCATCCCCCCACTGGGGTTCATGTTCATTTGGGCATTTGGGTTGGGACCTCCCATGCCCTGTTGTCTCATAGTGTTTGGCATCATGCTCCCACCCTGACCTGGACGGTAACCATTTAGTTCTCTGTGTGGAAGGAGACAGAAAATGAGCCCAAGGTTTGAAAATTGCTATAACCTTGAAAATACTGTACTTCCCAGATCAACTGCTCTCACACTGTGGCTGCTCAGTATAAATGCAACTAAAGTACCAGTTCGTGTGTGAAGTTTTCTCACTGTTCACAGGCATCAGTGTATAAAAGATACTTTAACTGCTTCTTCAGCTATTTGTGTGGCCTGAATGCCTTGGCTGCTTCACATACTAATGCTTTTTTGTAAATACAGTAAAATGCTGTGAATGGATTGTGTGTATTTCCAGTTTTTCTGACCTCTGCAGTAGGTGAGTGGAAATGAAGCCTTGTGGCTCGTTGCTCATGGGGTGACGGTACAGCTTGCTCTTGGTCTGTGCTGTGACTGGAGTGCCGTCGGACAGAGAGAAACGGTACAGCGGCGTCTCGGCGTGACCCTGCAGAAAGGCTGCACAGATCAAAGACAGATTAACACCACTAAACACTTGATAACAAAGATCATCAATCACTGCCTTTATGTTAAAACTAAGTCTGTGATTACGATGAGGATCAATGCTGGAGCAATCTGGCTTTTTTTTTATTAATGATCAGTATTGATACACTAATGAAAGAGGTGTGTGTTTCAACCAGCACCATCTCTTTGAGATTCAGAGGCTCTTTGTGAAGGAAGGTAAGTAGCAAAAACACATCAAAATCAAATCATTTCAGTGAGAGAATATTTATAGCTCTAACTATTGCACTGTAAGATAAAAGACTGAATAGGCCACAGAGTACACTGTTAATTAAATATGGTGACATCTTTGCCTCCAGTTCTGTCACTGATGACTTAACAGTGCTCAACAAGGTAAATTCACCACATCTGAAGTACGTTAGTTGATTCCAGGCATGTGTGTGTTTGTTTGTAACCCACCCTCATGGTAGTGGCGTTTGTGTGACCATGGCTGCCCATCGCTGTGCTGCAGAAACATCTGAATGCAGCGCCTCAACAAATCCTCCCAGCCAGGCCGCATTGATGCTCGCAAAGAGTTCTGGTCGATCTGGATCAATTTACCTGTCAAGGAGGAGAGAAGGGGGGCAAATGGAAGGTAGGGAACAGGGAGATGCAAGAAGGATGAGTGAAACCTGTTCAAGGATAGAGGATTAACATCATGGCCTTCTGTGTTTTATTACTTAGCATTTAGGGTATGCAGCGCCTCACCTGAGAGCTCATGCCGAGTGTTGAAACTCTCTGTTCTCTCCATCGCAGTCACCCGACGGGCCACACAGATCATACATGATTGAAGGTCTGCAGGTGAGAGGAAAGGAGTGTCAGTAATGTTTTTACTGATCTTCACTGAACCCTGTCTTTGTGAAGTATAGTGTCAAGTGTGTGTAGTGAAGATGAACAGTCCCAGGTCATAGTGCTGCCGATAGTCCTAGAAGTGATAGATAGTCCACATCTGTTTATATTTTTGAGAGACATAACTAAAAAAATGCTACAGAGTGATGGAAAGGGAAGAGAAAAATGTTAACATTATTAAAATTCATAATATATAAATATGCAAATATTTTAAGTTTAGAAGTTTGATGTCTCCTAATGCACTTCATAGTAAAGCCCACCCTCAACACTGGCTCCTTATCAAGAACTAAAAGTGTGTACATTTGTCTGACTATGCCAGTGTACCTTCTCCTTCCTCGATCATGGCTTTGGGCTGGGTAAGAGCAAAACACTGCATGGTCTCATAGCGTGGTCCTCCTGGCCCGTCGTCCATGGGGCCATTGGTGTGGCCAAACTTGACCAGCATCCGGCAAGTGAAGGTGTGACTCTTCTGTCGGGCTGTCTCGCTTCCCCACGACACTCCATTTACTAAAAGTAAACACAAGGAGAGACATCAGGGCGCACACTGACAGAAATTTAGACTTGTCAGTGAAATAGAATAAAAATGAAACTCCTGAGAATGAAAACCTGGAGCTATGACTGTCTGTAATCCAATATCACAAACAGCTCACACCCTATCCTATCTGCAACAACAAACAAAACAAACAAATCATGTTGCAACATGATTTAAACTGAGAAGCAGAAGCCTCGCCTGCTGTTCAGATCCCTGGCTAAATGGACCATGGGATTAAGGTAGGCAAGGTGTCGATTTCCAATATCTTTCCCTCTTAGTCTGCTTTGCAGTGGGCAGAGGCCAGGGACTCTCAGCCATCTATTCTCATTTAGACCCTGATTCTTCATCACAGCACACACACACACACACATTTAGATGGGGTCACCTTCAAAAGGAGAAAGAGGAAGAGGGGGGAAAGGGGAGGCATCCAGCAGAGAGACATCCAACTGCTCTCCAAGGTGTGTGTGAAGTATTATGAGTTCCTTGGGTAGGCCACAATTTTCTTTCTGGTAGGTGCAGGGAGGATACCAGAGAAGACCCAGGAGAGTGAGACATGTCAGAGGGGTAGGAGGCAGTGATTCTGAGGGACTAACTGATGGTGAAAGGTGATTTTAACAAGGCCTTGGGTTTTACATCTCAACAGAGAAAATACAGGGCAGTCACTGGGGCCGACATTTCCCCTCAGACACAATTAGGTGACAGCAAGGCATGACAGAGGGGGTCACAAAACACACACACACACACACACACACACAACAAACATAACTCCGTTTTTTGTGCAGGAGTCTGTGGTTGTTTTGTAACTAAGTGTGTATTGGGTGCTTGTGTGTGTAGCTGGTGTAGTCAGCGGTCATCCCACAGGAATGTACAGAGTGAACGTATTTCATTCATGGGTCCACAACATAATGAAGGGGGGAGAGCAGCAGAGCGAGACACAATGAGGGGTGGGAGAGCAGACAGAAGCAAGCTGAGAAACAGAAAACCACAAATAGTCATCTTCATAGGCAGCCATATTAAGAATGAATGAGGCTGAGTGGAGAAGAGCACAAGGGACGTGGAGGAAAAGTAGATAAAAATGAACATAACAGGAGGGTTCCCTCCTGTTATGTTCATTTCGCAGGTGATGCCTGCTCAGCAGTTATGTTCGTGGGTCAATTTGACCCGCAACATAACAGGAGGGTTAAAAGATAATGACAGTGAATGAATAAAGGAGTGTGCAGGGGTAAAAGGAGGAATAAGTGAGAGAATGTGTCAATGACATGTCGCAGCCGGTGCTGCTTAGGAATATTGCTGCAGAGTTAATCGAGTAGCGGGATCAGTTGAGCACAGATATCCGTAATTAATCAGCTTTATAAATAGTGTACTGTGCACATGCCTGTGGGCTTACACACACACTGCACCTTCATTAAACGCAATCCCATTACTGACATAGAAATGTAAATATACATTATAAGACATACACATGCAAACACAGTGAATTAAGTAGAGGAAAGTGCGGAGGTGCATTATTCAGCAGTAAGTAGTTTCCAGATGGCTGCCATGGGATCTGAATAGAGCTCAGGCCTGTTTTACACTGTCTGGACCACTGAGTGTGACTGACAGCTGCGCTACGCTCTGCCTGCTTAGCACTGAGTGGGTGGGTGCTTCTGTGCACGTGTGCATTTTGTCAGGTGCATGTGTGTGTGTGTGTCTTTCCAAAAAGCTCTCATGCACATGAACAGGCTTCCCAAGAGCTCCTCATTATAATGAGAAGGAGTTAGGAACGAAGGAGCATGAATAAATAACTGAGTGAGTTTACGCTGACGTTCGCACAGAGTTGCTGTAACCTCTCAAAGTTTGTTTTATACCTCGGCCCTGTGGAAGATGTCAAGCAGGGTTTACTTCTGAGCAGATGTGAAGCTTCTCTATTACTGTGTTGATGTGTGTGTGTGATGGTTTCTCACTGTTGGTCTTGGGCAGATTCTTGTGGAACTCCTCCCTGTCATCCTCATGGAGAATGTTGTACACACTGGTGCTGATGAGCTCTTCCTGTTTGTACTGCAGGTACTGCGTCACGTTGTCCGACACAAACACGATGCTGCCCTCCCGATTCACCACAAAGAGGAAGCCGTCCAGAGCCTGAGAGGAGCACAGTGATACAGCCATCACCGACCAGGTGGCCAATCAAAACTTGTAAAAGTACCATTTGATTAAGTGGGGAGGACAGCTGGACTCACCTGCAGCAGGAGTGGCCCCAGGTGGTCCTTGTCAATGACCCCCTGACCTGTTGAGGACACGTCTGACTTCTGAACGTCATCATCATTGGATGAAGCTTTTCCTGTAGTGTAGGAAAACGAGGGCAAAGAGAGCAAAAAAAAAAAAAAATCCATTACAAAAGAAAAAAAATGCCATTTCAAGCGCAGCTGTCAACAAAGAAGAAGAATAAGAAAAAAAACAGTAAAGGAGACATGCAAGGTGAGAACAACCATACCTGAAACTAATGGAAACGGCCAGACATTCACTACTCTAACTGCGCCAGCAGGGGGCAGCGTTTCTCAATCTTCACTTTTTTTGGATTTAAACTTCAGGTGAGAGGGAAACAGAAGGAGGAAGGTTTCTCTGAGGAGCCCATCAGGAGGAATAGAGGACTGGGTGTATGTGGAGCAGGTAGCAGGCGTCCTCATGCTTTATATTCAGTGTCAGACTCTGAGGGACTGTCTGGTAGGCTGGGACTGAGAGAGAGAGGGAGTGCAGGAGAGAGCTAGAGAGGCTCTGGAAGCTGTAATGGTGCAGGGGCAGGAGCTAAGGCACCTGAATTAATGGAAGGGCTGAGTGTGAGAGAGAAAAAGACAGAGAGAGAGAGGAAGGACTGGGGTTGAAACAGAGCGATGTGAACAGAGATGATGCTGGTGTTTAGGTTGTTGTATTAATGCAGGGCTTGGTCTGAGAAAGAGGCGGGGGCTGCTCGGCTACAGGAATCATTCTATCTGATTAGCTCCCAAGGGGCTCGGATACCAACACAAAGGGAAAAAAGCTATTTCTGCCTACAGCCAGGCACTGTGAAGTTAGAGGTAGGTAGAGAAGGACTGAAAGAGAGAGAGAGGATGAGAAAGGAGAACTAGACATACACAGAGTGTGCGAGAGAAAAAGAGAGAGGCTGCACTCCTTCAGTTCGCTCAATATCTTAAGACGCTGGGAGCAAACTTAAAGATGCTGCAGCTCAGTGTGCTGAAATACAGGTGAGACATGAAGGGGAAATGCAGAAGATTAGGAAAATACAAGAGCATCGTTCATTAAATCTAAAGTGTAATGAAAAACAGGAATGACTGATCGAGAAAAGATCAAAAATGAAGACTAGCAGAAAGAGCAAGTGAAAGTCAGAAGAGGTAGAAAGTGGGAGAACAGTCTAAACCCCTGTGTCATTTCTGTCTTCACTTCCTGTAACTATGGCAACCTGTCAGCAGCGAGTCAGGGCCAGCTGTAGCCTCTTCCCCTTCCTGTTGAGGTGACAGACACTAACTGAGCTGAGCACAAACACAAGAACAAAATTCACCACCGATCCTCCCCTTGATCTTCATAAACTCACCTTAAATAGGAAAATTTTAACCTGGCACAGGTCTGCATGGAAGAGTTAAAAAGGTCTCTTCTGTACTAATGGTGCATTTTGCATAGTAAATGTCTCAGCCTGCAGCTTTTTAGAGTGTTTGCTGCAGAAATTACCGTTGCATAATGCAGACAGCGATGACAACAGCAGCTGTAACAGAACTAATAATTTGGCAGTTCAGCGGAATGAACGGGCATGTGATTACCTGCAAACGTCCAATTAAACAGCCCCCGGTGAGGCCAGCACACAGCTGTGCATGCCCATAATACACACACACACACACACACACACACACACACACACACACACACACACACACACACACACACACACACGAATGACAGGTTCACAAAGCATTGCCAATGTTTCCTCCCAAACATAAACAGTTGCGGCTGTGAAATTTGTGAGAGATGAATGACTGATTCGTCCTTGCACCTGGGCTCTGAGGAGGCACGTGTGTGTGTGTGTGTGTGTGTGTGTGTGTGTGTGTGTGTGTGTGTGTGTGTGTGCATGGGTCTGCTAACCCTCAGCTATCTCTCCTCTCTCTCTCCTTCACACCTTACCCAACGTCTCCTACACACACTTCTCAGCAGTCCACCTGCCTTACAGTGCACCTGTCTGGCTCCAGGATTTCAGACGACTGTGTCCACTCACCCTGCTCTTTGATCTGGCGGATCTGGCGCACTGTCTCTTTGAGAATGGCACATTTGTCTGGTTTGACGTTGAAGCTGTCGATGTCACTGAGGTTGGCGGAGATCAACTCCGCCAGCTCCTCTATGTATTTGCTCTCCTGCTCCCGTCTCTTCCTCTCACACCTGCATGGGGCAGAGATTAAAGCTAAGCTAATCATGCTCCACTTTTCTCTGATTGTCAGTGCTGTGTTTATATTGGAAAGCAATGTAGAGTGGCTGCAAAGCAGATAGAAAGTAGTTTGAAAAACCGTGGAAACCGATTGGCTCTTTTGGAACAATGACTTCTAAGAGTTTGCCCACCACAAACACCATTCAGAAACATCATCAGTGGCTTTATTGTGACTGCAGGACTGTACTTTTTAATGCTTAGAGTCATTTGCTGAGAAGTGAAACAAGCTTGCAGTACTGTGCATCTCAAACCTTTTTCAGACATGGAGTATGTAACATGCTTTGTCATGCTGTTGAAGTGATGACTTCCTGCCATTCAGACATAGGTCACTTTTATGTTAAAGTTCACATGAGATAATTGCCAGATATTTGTGAGCCTGGCATAATCTCGTGTGTGCCTATTTGTTAATGTGCCTGCAGTTCAGACTCATGTTGTGTTGAAACTAAAACATAAATGCTGCTACATTCAGTCTAGTAAGAATACTGCTGTGACTGTTACTGACAAGTGACCACAGTGCTCATTCAGTCATGAAGCCGACATGTTCAGATGCCGTCGCGGTAATGGAAAGCAGCGCATATCTGAATGGGGCTTTTAAAGGAATAGTTGAGCCGTTTAAGTAAATGCACATATTTGCTTTCTTGCTGAGAGATATTTGAGAAGACTGATACTAATCTCAAGTCTGTACATGAAATATGAAGCTACAGCCAGGAGATAAATAGCTTAGCTTAGTTTATAGGCTGGAAGTAGAGGGAAACAGTTAGTCTGGGCAGTCGTGCTTTTTGCCAGGGTGCATAAGTATTTCTTGGCTAGGTGCAGTGTCTTGACTAAGTCTTTGCTGGTTGCCTGGCATACTCACGGGGGCAGGACTCTAGGAAGTCACTGCACCTGATGCACCAAGAAACAGTCCAACTTGTCAATTTTCCACTTTGGATTGTGTAAGTCCAACAAACAAAATCTAAAGTTTTAATTCATTTGTGGGCCAGAGGTGATGCTAGAACAGAGCCTGCTAAAGTAACCTAAACTAAACAGCTGCTGGCTGTGTACAGACATGAGAGTGGCATCAATATTCTTATCTATCTCTCAGCATGAAAGCGAATGTATTTGTGTATTTGCTTTTGACCAATTGTACATTATGACTATGCTCTTTTGCATAGTGTGAGCCTGTTTATGTTATTTATAATATTTACTATCCCACTTTATAAACGTGATGAATATATGACTGGGATTGAACTGCTGCTAATGATGAACATTTGTAGTTTGGAGTCAGTGTGTGCATATTTTTTTACTACACTGATCATAATAAGTATCAACAAAAAGAGCCACATGGCCTGGACTACAGAAACCACTGACCCAGTAGCCCACTTTCCTGCATTTCCTCTCTCTTGAGCTGATGAGACACACTCACCCCAGACCAGGCGTGTCGCAAGTGGAGAGCTTGCGTTTACGATTTTCTGAGCTCAGAGGCTCCATGGAGTTCTCCCCCAGTCCACTCATCGTGTACACATATCAGCACCTGAGAGGAAGGAGCACACACACACACACACATACACATACAGGCGTAAATAACACAAGCAGATAATATATAGGTAATTGTGAAGGGAAGAAGATGTGGGACTTCTCCCTCAGTAAAAATAAACAATCCAGAGCCGGTTTGTAAAGTGGACAAAGTGCAAAACAGCACACAGCAGGATGAAATATGCTTACATCATGCAAATCGTATTCTCTAGACAGAGGCTGACAAACATAAACATGTCTCATCTGCCTCCTCCTCCTCTTCCTCTTTGGAGAAAATGAGAGTAAGCATGTGAGGCTGTGTTTGTTTGTGTGTGTGGGCATGTGCATGTACGAGTTCATCAGCTCATATGGTGCATCCACACACACACAGGATTAGCAGCGTCTCTCCTGACAACCCTGTTAGACAGCCGTCTGTCTCCCATAATGCATCACTTTTTGTCTTCAGGAAGTGAGCTGATAATGGTTATGGAGAAGCGAGGCAGATGGGACGAAAGGAGGCAGAGAGGAAGGGGAGGAGGAAAGGAAGGGGATGGAGGGAAGGAGCGGAAGAAATACAGGAGGGAGGGAGAGGGTGCTGTGAAGTGAGCTCTGATTGGTCACTTTCTTTGTAACAGTGACAGAGGCTCACACTGGGGAAAGGTAGGTGGGAGGGAGGGAGGAGAGGAAAGTAAATGAAGGGGAGAGAGAGCACAAATATAGTAGAAGACAGAAAATGCAGAGGAAGAAAAATAGGGGGAATCAGAGCGAAAAGAGGCGGAGGCAGTGGGAGGGAGCGAGTCGAGAGAAAGAGAGATAAAGGCATGTCAAAGAAAGGCAAGAGGGAAAGGGAACAGGTGAGAGGAGGAGGAATTAGAGGAGGAGATGTAACATCCAGACGATCTGGTGTGTGTTTTGAATGCATCTGTGGTGCACAAAGTGGGCTGAAAGCCTCCAGTACCCCTCTTAACCTTCACAGCCAGAGCAGCTTTTTCATTCCATTGATTACATGGTTATCCTCTGACCAGAGCACTGCCTCTGCTGCATAGCAAATCAGGCCAACGGCAGGGGAGAGTCGTCAGCCTGTTATTTAATCATCATGCACCATCATCTCAGGATCGGTCTTGTGGGATCAGGGCAGTCTATGGATTGTGGTCATTTTTTTTTTTCAACAGAAAATGTTCCAATGTTCAGTCATGTGCTCTGCCTCCCACCATGATCATATCTGGCTGAAACAAGCAGTAAACACACAATCTTATTAAGACTGAATCAATATGGGGACTGCTTTCAAGCATGTCTTTAAGACCAGGTGAAACACAAGTGTATTCCCTTGCAACACAACAATGGGGAATAACATGAATCTTCCTCCTAAAGCAAAAGATGTTCTGAAGATGAGTCGATCCTCTCGCTCAATCCCTCCTGCTTTGAGTTTCTTTCAAATTTCTCTTTTAATCCCTCCCTTGAGTCCTTCCCATCTGACTGTCTTTTCTGTCTGACTTACTGTCTTGTTGCCTTTGTCTGCTTGCCTACTTCCGTTTCTCCTTGCCTATCCTCCTGTCTGCCTCCCTGTGTGCCCATCTACCTGCCACCCCCTCACTCGTCTGGTACTCATTGTTAGACAAAACCCCCGTTTGCTGTTGTCTGATGAAATCTACCACAAGGGAACTGAAGAGGAGCAGAGGAGGCAAAAATCAGACAGAGGGGAGGTAGAAAGTCTGAGGTTTCAGAACTCAAAGAGCCAAAGCAATGTGAGTGAAACTCCGTTTCTGGTCCTTCGCAGATCGAGCCCGGTGCCCGCCTACCTATTGAGTCCTCAAAGGGGGAGATGCTCTAATTGTGGCGTGAATGAGGCAGCCTCAGAGAATGGCTGATTAGGAGGCTGCTGAATGCCCCAGGGAAATGGGTCACCTCTAGCCTGGCGCGGGCCGCCCGCTTTCCAGTGTAGGGAGAAAGTCAATTACACGCCACAGACATTGGGGCCTGGTGGCAGAAAGGCAGTGGGGCATTGGTGAGTACAATACAGCAGCAGGGGGCAGCGAGAATGGGACATGTAAAGAAGGAAATGTGAGAGGGTGATGGCACTATTGAGGGCAGCAAGATGGGCATGAAGATGATGATTTAAAGGAGAAAGGGAGACACAGTAGATGTGAGAGCATAAGTGCAGAGCCGAATGCAGTAATGACAGTAAGAAAGTCTTTGTGCACCTGGGCTAATGCGCATGTGGAATTAGAGCTTAAGAAAACTGAAAATTAAAAGTCTGAGGTGCAAACTTTGTATGTCAGGGATGAGACAACAATGATAAAACCAATCGGCAGAAGGAAAACATGAAGAGGAGGAAAATGAATTAATGAGAATAGCAAATATATTGTATTTAGACATAAATAAATACAGTAAGAGGAATTGAGCATTTTATAACAAATGTTTTGGTATACAGCTAGATTTGACCATATACTAGACTCTTCATAAACGCAGCATGGGGAGGCTGCATCCAACATTTGTATAACTTTCTACAACAGACAGTCCTAAACTCTGCCATTATTCTCATATTTAAATAATTACCCTGCTCATCTGTTTAAGTGGGTTTCCATCTAAATGTAGCGAATAGTTTAACTGAACTTTGACAAGCATCAGCAAAAGACAATACGAATCAGTGCATGTTTCCTTCCACTACTGTCATGCAAATATTAGAAGTTGGTTCATCAAGATAAACAGCTGGTGGTGCTAAACCTCCAGTTGAGTGCCATTAAAACCACTGCAGAACAAAAGGACACTTCATAAAACCTCAGTGAAACCTGAATGAAAACAATGTAGGAAACAGACATTTGTGTTTGTTTCATGTGTTCATTTGAGGAAGATATCATGGCTCCACACAGACCGGATGTTTTTGTCACTAGCAGTGCTTTGTCAATCCAGTGGAGCAGAAGTTTCAGTGGACATTTAATGCTTCATGTACAGCATCTGTTTCCATCTCACTGTTTTGTATTTTGTCAACTTTTCCACCTCAACCAAATGTAAACACAAATGTATACATCGAGAAGGTGCATGAACAGGTGGATGGAAACTCACTTTACAATGGCTGGTGTTTCAGCCCACATTTAAATGTGGCTGCTGGAAAACACCTATGAACACTTGCCTTCCAATGTGACTGGACCTCATACAGACTGCTTCCTTCTCCCTCATCATAATGCAGCAACACATAATGAATTTTGATTCTCATGCCCCATTTTTCGACACTTAGAATTACTCAGCTCAGTTTGAAGTATTTGTTGTATGATTATACCATGCTATTTCTTCCATGTCATGGAAAGAGAAGGATAAATTAGAAAGTAGCAGAGCAAGGCGACATTGATGACCTGAGAGCTTGACCTGAGGTTATCAGGAGCAAATCTATTTCCCAAAAGTCAAATGGCTTCTGCATTTTCTTCAGATAAGCTGCACGTTCATGGAAGTCTTTAGAGTAAATCGTATGAAGATGACTCAAAGGCATTAATCAGAAGCAACAGTGGGAAGCTGACAATCAGCAATAGGTGCTTGTGGATTGGCCAGAGACAGAGCAGGAGAAAAAGTTAAGCTCCTGCGGCTGAATTAACTGTCTTGAGTTTTCTATTCTTCTGCTGACAGGTACAGGTGAGTGCAACTATGTAGGTAGGCAGCACTGAACTTTCATACTAAACAGGATAAAGTCTGAACTGGTTCTCAACCCTGAGCTTGACCTGAACAATTTCAAAGTGTCACCACCTTCATGCTGACACATGACCCACATATTTTCTGGGTCATTACATTGATGTGAAAGGAGGATCTCTCAGGTCAACACTGCTGTGGCATCAACTGGGGTGATACTAAACTCCTGGGATCTGCCAGTGACCCTGGAGCCTGAAGCCCAGTGGGAGCACTGATCACCAGGAACCACCGACCTGACAGTTTCAAGACAAAACCAGAGGAAATGGCTGATGCCATAAACTAGAAAGCATGCGATTTAATCCCTGTTAGGTTTACAAGCTACAGGACAGTCCCACAGACATGATAATTTGATAATGTAGCTCAAAAACTAAAGGCCATGTTTCTCTGGAATTAGCTGTAGATGTTAATGGTGCTGCAAGCCCCTAAGTCAGACCAAGGTTTCAACCTGCATTCAAGAAATATTATGCATATCTAATGTATGTATATCTAAAAATCCCTTTCCAAACATGTAATATTTAATAATGCAGGCTTCAGCTATCTGTTTAAGTGATGCTTCTTCTGATTTAGACATAGATGTCTTCATTCAGACATCACTGAATTTTTCACTTTTTCCTCAGCGTGTTTTTTGTTGCTAAAAAACATGCGGTGCTTCAATAACACAGGAGTGTTAAACTCACAGACTCCTGCAGGGAAGACTTAAAATGGCTGAAGAGCTACTTGAAACTGAAAGAAAAATCTGGGTTTAGGAAGACAAAAACAAAAAGTGGAGGACAGACCTCCCACGACACAGTGAGTCACAGCACAGGGGGGAAAAAACAATGCAACAAACAAGAATGTGTTAGGAGGAGTTACTGAGGGCAGATGACAAGTGCACAGGAAAAACGAGCAAGAACAAATTCAGCATAGACCTCGCTTTATTCTGTATCGTAGTCTGTACACACACATACACACACACATACCATGACGAAGGTTAGTATTGAATACAGTGTCTACCCCATACACTTAGAATTTAACACTGGATACTGTCTCTGGTGCCAACATTACTTATTAATATAATCTTAACAAATAAATACAATACAATGATCTGATTTATCATTTTTACAAAGAAAAATCCTCGAGTTTAAAGATTAGTATTTGTTATTAAAATTCATCTCAGATCTTTTTTTCCAGTGAAGGCCAGTGTACTCCTGTCTAAATGCCATGAGCAGTGATTCTGCAGAGTGGATTTAGTCAGTGTTACAGCTTCGTTCAGGATCAAACAGAATCTCTTATGGTTTGTTGTGTACAGGAGAGCTTTAACGATAACACAGAAGGTTTTGTAAATTTGCATGAAACGCTAAAAAATTGTGTTTGCTGTTTGTGTAAATCAGTGGCTGGGCAGGTATGTTCATCTCTATGGATCCTACACACCCATGCCATGATTTGTTTGACCTTCTCCCAGATAGTTTTATCCCAAGAACCATACATGCCATAAATCAGTCCACCGAGTACCCCTTGTTAAAAAAATACTGTTGCAGTTTCGGGTGTAACTGCTTCGCTGCACACTTTGCACCAGAATAATGTTGCACAGCCTGAGCCAATTGCACATGTGAGATATTTGCAAGATATGTACATTTTTATTTGTTTTATAATGTTTTTGCATAGTTTATTTGCATCTCTTAATTTTTGTTTATGTTTTATTTGCATTTTTATAGATGGCATTGATGGAGGGAGTTGCACATTGAATCTTGTTGTACTGTACTGTACAATGACAGCAAAGGAATTCAATCTCTCTCTCTCTCAAATGCTGAGATGGCAGAACTGTAGCACTGGCTGCCATCAAACTACCTGCGTGTTTGTTTGACAAGCTCCTGTGTTTTCAATCTTTCTTGTGTTGGAGAGGATAAGACCATGAAGGCACAATGGTCTGGGCAAGGTGCAGGTTGCTGGCAACAAAATGAAGGACCAGATAGGAAGGGAAAGCAGGAGGGAGAGGGAAGGTGACAGCGTTATCAGGGTTAGGCTGGGTGATGCAACCAGCCCTGCTCTTGCCCGCCTGCAAATGGCTCTTTCATAAACTCTGTTGACAAAACAGAGGCACACAGCCCTGATCTGGCCATGTAAACTCACACCAGTGACATGACAAGAGCCACAGCTGCCTCATTGTGACTACTCTCACAAGCTATGCACAGCCTTCACTGGTTTAATAATGGACAAAAAGAAATGCATCCTCCTGACTGTTTGTATTGTTTGTATTGAAGTGCAAAGATATTCAGTATAATATCATAAAAGACTAAAAATCTGGAAGCTGGAAAAAAATATTTGACTTTTTTTTAATTAATGCATCACTTAAAAGATGAACTGATTGCTGATTGATTTTCTGTTGATAGATTCATTTATTAATCAATTAAGTCCAGTGAATGGTCTGCATACTACAATACCCATGAGCCTAAGCTGCCAATGGCTATGGAGGTGAAGTTAGTAAAAAGCACGAATTTGAGCTGAATCTAATTCAAAATGTTGGGATTAAAACACTGCACCACGTGGGTGGAATTCAACCAAAAGACCAAAAGCACAAAAGTAAAAAGAATGTTAGCAGCTACAAAGTGTAGTCATCAAATTCAAACCTCCATTAGTGACCACTAAAATGCTATGACCCTCATTACATCTTACAGTGTGCACACTGTACTTTTTTCACTTTTTATTAAACAACCAGATATTTTCAAATGCAGTTGCTCAACTTTTGCACTGATGATTTAACCGGGACAGTTTTAAGCTTTCTCACATGAATGGGATTTTTACTTTTTGGAACCCTGAACACCAGAAACAATTCCTTCCATCTCTTTACAGTGCTACCTGCCCCACCTCATCTTCATTCTGTCTAGCTGTTGACCTGTTCATGTCCAGTATCACCTGGACCTGAACTCTTCGTCCTCCCCTCTCTTACCAAACTTACACAGTCGCTCCAGCTCAGTGCAATTGTGTCACTTCTGCAGAAGCAAGTGTGAGAACACACGTGAATAAAAGGAAGAGGGTGGTGTGGTTAAGCCTGGGTACATATTTGTGTATGTGTTTGCGTGCTGTTGTCATCTGCACACAGGGGTAAAAGATTAATGCTTTTCTTCAGCCTCTGTGGCAGATAGAGCACAAAGAATAATTTGATTTCTCTTCCTGTCTCCTTGCTGTCTTCCCACCCTTCATTTTCTCATCTGCCTGAAAATCATCTGCTCAACCCTCTTTGTTTTCCCCTTGTTAATGCCACCACCACCATCTTCCAAAAGCCAAATGTCAAACACAAAATGCTTCCCCCCATAAAACATTTGCTTCAGAAAACACACACCGTTTTCTGAGTTCAGGTCAGGAGGATGTTGCAACAATGTGGCAACAACAAGAAACTGTCTCTGGCAAACTGCTCAACCTAAACCCAGCAGGCCGTTACCATGCCAACCACATGGGATGTTAGCCCACCTTGTGACGGCGTAGAGATGATGGATGATCAGATCCCGCCTTCACCTTACTGTGGGGGTGTGGTCCTATATGAGTTGGTCAATGGAGTCTAGAGAAAAAAAACAAAACAAAAAAAAGTTTAACACTCATGTTCCACAGTGCACTTCATTATGGTGATATTAATGAATGAGCAGCATTATTAATCAGTGGCCTGAAGACACATGCACAGGAAGCTGCATTAAACAGCTCAATAAGCAGGAGGAAGTGTGAGAGCTGTGCCTCGCCATGTGCTTTTGTCTTCATTTCAGGTGCACGCAGACAGAGCAAACATATTGTGGCTCTTGTGCATTAGCATTAACACAAAGACTGCTTCCACAGCCAGTCCAACCACACACACACACACACACACACACACACACACACACACGCACACAAATATAAAAAGGGATGTTGAGACAAGTTTCACTGGAAGCCAAACGATCGAAACCAGAAAGTGACGACAGCATATGATGCACAATTTAGCCAGTCGTTCTAACTATAAAAGGTAAAAGACAGTGCTTCCACATCCTTTCCACTAAATGTGCACTCCAGAGCCATTTAGCTGGATTTAAACATCAAGCCTTTATTGGCAAATATCTCCCATGCTTTATGGACTCTTTAAGGAGCCAGAGTACGAAAACAGACTATTACGCTGAATCACTGCTCTAATCCCAAAAGTACATAATAGGCTAATTTGTGTCCATTTAGATCCTGATAAGAAACAACATGTGTGTGTGTGTGTGTGTGTGTGTGTGTGTGTGTTTTGGCCACACACAGTTGTAGTAGCTCAAGTGTTCTGTCTGAACAATCATAAGAGAGTATCCCATGGGGGTAAAGAGTGCGTAACCATGGAGAACGCTGGGCGTTTCCATGACACCCTGTCATCAGTGAAGCACACCGCCAGGATGTCTCATGTTCATCTGTGACTGAGCCTCAGTGCGTGTGTGTGTGTGTGTGAGAGAGAGAGAGACAGACAGACAGAAAGTAGGTTTACTTTTTGTTTTTTGTAAAGCAGATGTGTGAAAGCGTCATTCAGGAACATTCGTTTACAACAAAGTAAGCAAGTTCAGGTTGAATGTGTGTGTGTGTGTGTATGTATGGGTGACCTCATGCCAAGTGTGCCTATGTTGTGCATGTGTGTTTTAACATGTGCCTTTGTGCCATTCACTGTCAGCAACCTGACCACTGGCTGCACCCATGATTGGGAGCAGATGGAGGCTGTCACTGTGTGTGTGTTTGTGTGAGGAGGAGGAGGAAGGGACACCCAGGAGGGCAGGGTGGGAGGTGCGGGGGTGCTCTAGTTTAGGTGATATATGGACTCTTACACACCGACAAAGTCCCTCCTTCAACCAATGTGTTTCTTATTAATTGAAAGTGGAGAAAAATAGAGCAGGAGTGCAACGGCTTAAGTAGGAAGAATTTATAGCTCGGCTGTGACACGGAGCAACTGAACCCATATTTTGTGCAAAAGTTGGGGACAAATAAAAAGTAGTGCTCTGTGGCGTGCACGAGCAGACAAGAGAGCCTTCAGTGTGATCATTGCTGCTCTTTGTGCTCACTTTGACACATCCATGAAAACCAGTGCTAGTTAGCAGCATGTGGCGCTGCTCATATGGCATAAAGCCTTGAATATAAAAGCAGTGTGAGTGAGCTTAAGATGCACAGGTTGACTCAGTGGAGAAATGTTAGGCTCTCAGTTGCTGAGGCCTTTTTACAGTCCACTCTCCTCCTCTTAACACGTTTGTTTACCTCCTCATGCTCTTCAATTACTCATCATAGAGAGCTAAAAAGGCTTCAACCTTTCACTGTGTGAAAGTTTTTGTGTTTATTTAATGCACTTGAGCAAGAAAATAAATATCTTACACTACGGCATCTTCCTCCAGTTAAGGCAACAGAACAATGAACTATGCAGTGCAACATCAGCAGTAGAGAGGAGCTGATATAAATGGCACAGATCTTACCTCAGTGACAACCCTGACACTGTCGGGGATGCTGTTTTAATTCTGTGGTCAGCTTCTTGATGAATCCATGCTTATCCTTTGTTTCTAAAAGTTGCCTTATATCACCTTGAAACTCATTTAAAATTGGAATTCATTGGTATTATTGGTGGCACATTGGCCGATATGACAGCAGTGCATAGCCTGTGCAGAGGTCCGGCTGACTTTACCTGTCAGTAACACATGTTACATGACTGATCGGGACATGTGCAGGGTGTCTGTTTATTTGTCGTGGCTCATGAACTCACTTCATGTGTTATTTTGTGTGCCGATGTGTAATTATTGTGTGTGGATTTGGTTTCAGATGAGTGATTCTCAACGACCTCCTCAGCTCAACAGCCTCTATCTCAGTAACACCCTCCCATAGCGACTTTACACGTGATAACAAATGAATTAAAAAACACGTCTTAATGAGCAGTGACTTCTGGTTCAGACAGGAAATTATAGATCATAGATTTTCATGTACACTTATTTTGAAATCTTAGATCTCTTAAGTTCTTGGATCTCTTAATTATTTTTCATTGTTTTGATTTATGATTTCAATAAAAGTTTATTTTTATTAGTCTGTTCAGTGCTTCTTGACCTTCAAAGTGCACAAAGGTTCTTACCCCTGTTCAGAGAAGACAGTTTTATCCTTATCAACAGAGCATTTAATAGAACAACATGAGAATTAAAGGAGGTTTACAGCTTATTTTAAGAATGAACATGTGCCCACATACACACAACTTGTCCAGTTGTCGATCAGCCTTAGTGCTCAGTCAATCGGCTCTGTGCCTTTTGAAAATGTCTGACACTGAGGCCAGAAGGCCTTGGCCTTTTAAACTATGAAATTTATGTTCTGGTTGTGTTGCAGAAAAAGTTCAGCCAAGTTCAACATTTCTGTCAAACGAATGTGGGTTTTTCTTTCTTTTTCTTTCTGCGTTGGCCCCACAGTGCTTCAGTAGACTGACACAATTTAAAATAAAGAGAATTGTGTTTTCCGTGAGGGCTTATGTTGATCTAAACACAGCCTAATTTGGCCTCGCTAGGGTCCCAGGTCCGTTTCCAGTTACTTGAGACTGAGAAAACCTGTAGTCAACTTAAAAGTTTCTCAAAAACTAAACCAACTTCCAAAAAAAAAAAAGGAGTAGACGCTAAGGTGCAGCCTTAAATACTCACCGCAGGTAAACACAGCCTTTTGAAAAAGCACTAAAAACACTGTACAGTGACGGTGCTCTGTGCCAGAAGAGGGATCTTCCCTAGACGTTACATTCATCATACACTCAAATGGTTAATACCCAAACCTCACGTGCACCTTATTGTACATTTATTTTTATAGTACCCACCAGATTAGCTCTAATGTACTCTGCAGTGTAGCTTAATTTAAATTGTGTATTTTATTTAGGTTTATATACATTATATTAGTGTATCATTTTTATTGTTTAGATTAATTTTATTCTGTTTCTTATTTATATATTTTAAACTTATTTTCTTTACTATTTACAGTCTCCTTGGCATTTAAACCTATTTTGTAAACTTCCTCATTCAGTAAAACACCAAAATTTCTCCATCTCTCATTCATATCCAACCAAAACGATTTGTGCCTTTAAGAAACATCTTCAGGCGACTGATAGATACAGTAAGCAAATTCAGACAGATCCATGAGTTGTTTCTTTGTGAGCGTTTTTCTTTCCCCTCTTCTCGCCTCCTTCTTTTTTCTAGGCAATAACAAGCTTTTTCTCTGTATGTGTCTGTCTTCTGTAATGACTGTGAATAAGGGAAACTGTGCACACTAGCCAGCATACATAACAGCAGAGTGAAGAACATACAAAAGTACACTGTGAATAAATGTGTGTGTGTGTACTCTGGGTGACTCTGCTTTTGTTTTGCTTTGCCCAGTTCCCCCTCCGACAAACTCAGCTCTCACACTGGAGCAAAATAGGAGCCAAGCCACATCTTGGCACCTTGCCTCCCCTTAAACAAATCAGGCCACAGAGGCTAATAAAAAACTCTGAATCCAAAGCTCGCTTCCACAGACGAGGGGGTACCAAGAGGGGAACCATTCTCAGACACCCCGCTCCTCCTAAAATGAACTCAAAAGACAGCTCTGCTTTTCAGCTTGGACAAAAAGTACCAGTCTCTCTACTGTCGCTATCATCCACACCCCCTATTCTGGGCTGTTAAATGGTGCTTTGATGTTATATTGTTCTTAACTCCCCTCACTAAATACAAAAAAACCCTCAATGAAAACAAATTGCTTCTTAGTTCAGTGACAAAGTGAAAGTGAACTTTCCATCTTTAGACCAATTACAGCTATCATAGCACACAGCCTGCTGCTTCAAGCTTCACACTTGAGAGAGGGATAAGAGGTGGTGGAGGATGAAGGAAAGCAGAAATAGGCCAGGCAGGTCTAACACTAAAACTCATCCAGCCATCCAGGGTGTGTCTGCTGTAGGCTGCCATCAAACATGCATTTACATATTCAAAAAAGGAAACAGGCGTTTGCGTGAGTCATCCGTTCCAAGAAGGCAGAGGAAACCAAACACATAGCACCACATGACAGAACACAACAATGAATCTACAAGAGCTAAGAAAACTCAAACAGGAGAGACGTTAAAAACCAGTAAGAGAAAAATTACTGTATCAAGTTTTTGTAATAAAAGCTCAAGGCCACTTTAAAATGACTTTACAGTGCAACATCTGTTTTGAGTACAGGCTGATGCTCAGTGTAATAAAACTGGCAATTTTCGTCTCTTAGGATTCACTGGGTATAAATACTTTAAGACCATGTTTGAAGTTGAAAAATTTGGGGATCACTGCACGCACGCACTGCTATTCCTCAACGCACTGAAAAGTGTCACTTCAATGTGGTTTTGTAAACTTGTAAAGCTCCTTGATGCCTGTTACTTGGTCAAATATGTGTTAAATATATAGGCACATATTTGTACACATTATGTACAGAGCCATGTTACAATTTACACATGAATCCTGTAGTGGCTATGCTTAATCGCTGAGATTTGCTTACAACCATGGAGTGCAATAGAGCATAGAGAAGGCTTGTGAGTGAGGTCTGAAGTTATTTAGCATCTTTGTGTTTAGTAGCTATGCTAGCTGTGTGGCTGTAGGGATAGCAGTGATCGTCAAGCATGAAACATCTCCACAGCTACTGGACGAGTTGCCATAAAATGTTGTACAGACATTTATGGCCCTCAGACAAAGAATCTGAATGACTTTTGTTATCCACCATGTAGTTGGACAAAAATATCTCAGCTAATCAACCAATAAGTAGATTGTTGTGGAATTTCAGACATTCAAATAGAGCCATCATAAGGTCAGACTTTTATATGTGCAGCACTTTGGTTTATACCAGGGATGAATGTTGCTTACCCCCCCCGCCCACAATTCTTTGAATCTGCACATAAAACTTACCCAGATGTTGCACATGCTGCTGCATTTTTGGGCCCACAGAGCAAGTCACAAGATTAGGCAAGTCACGGTATTCTTAAATTAATACTTAATTTGATAAAAATAAAAGTTCTAAGCATGCAGTGGAGCTGAGACTTCCCCCAGCCAAGCTGAGTGACTCCCTGTTGGCACCCCACACAAGTGAATGGCAAAAGATAAAAAAACACCATGGATTTTCTAGACTTTTCCAATGATATTGGACCCAGTGGAACAAATTCTGATATTAAAAACTCACTTCATGGGGTTTGTGATGCTCAGAAAACTGTATTCATTGTTAAACAAATGACAACCTTTTAAAACTACAATAGGACGGTTTAAGAACAGCGTTTTTCATTAGTGGCCATGCAGTAACAATACAACACATTCTGAGGTGTCCTGAAATGAAATAGGACACGCAGGAGGAAACACCACTCTGCTTAGTATCACAGCATTCTTCAGCTTCACTGAGTCATCTACTGTCTCACACTGGGACAGCTAGTGGTGGGTTTTATATATATGCATACATACATAGTGGGAAATGAGAGAAAAACCCAACACAAAGTATCCAAAATGACCCATTGTGGATTTCTGAACCGCCAGTGACCCCTCATAGACTGTACATCTCTCTACTCTCTAGGTTTATCCTTTAACTTGTCACCTGTCACTATATGATCTACATGACGACCTTGCTTATTTTTCCTTGCCAAAACATCTCGAACCTAAAAGTGTAGATCAACCAAGTTGCTCTCAGGTTTGTCACTGTGTTTGTGTATACAGTAAATTTATGTGCAAGAGTACAACAGAAGAGTGTCTCTGTCACCTTCACAAACATGAGCTGCACAGTTTTCTGGGGAATGTCGATGACAGAGATCATTAAAAAAGCTTTGCTGAGCTGTAATCTTGCATTTCAGTCAAACCCTGACAGGCATAAAAGTGCATGCTGTCAACTCCTGCTACTTCATTTGAACCAGGCCACGTGCTGAACACATGTGTAGAGATGATAGAGAGAAACTATACAAAGGAATGGACGCATGTGAAGTGTTGACAGTAATATTGCAAAGCAAATAAATGGCCCTGACAAAGTAAGGACAGATAAGTACAGTAAACCACGTGTCCTCATTTGTCACCTTCAGCTGAACCAGGAAGAAAACAGCCACATATGGACTAAAGAAACCTCAAGGTGGGAACATGCATAAAGTGTTCAAGTGCAACATGTATCAGCCCAACAAATGAACATACCTGCATAGTTAAGTAGAGAAGTAGGTTAAATAAAACGCCTCATTGGAGGCCATCAATTATGAAGGAGCTACACATTATCATAACATAGAAAACCTTTTCAGTGAACAATGAAACAAGGGGCAAGGCTGTCATAAGAGTGATGACTGACTGAAGCTTTGGT
Organism: Monopterus albus; assembly: GCF_001952655.1. Taxonomy (NCBI): domain Eukaryota; kingdom Metazoa; phylum Chordata; class Actinopteri; order Synbranchiformes; family Synbranchidae; genus Monopterus; species Monopterus albus. The sequence goes on along the minus strand of NW_018127986.1, from coordinate 1,527,362 downwards.
AAAAACATAATTGTCATTACAAAGAGTAAATAAGCTAGGTGTTGTTTTCCTCATTATTTCAATAGATATGACTCGAGAATCGCAGGTTAGCTGTCATTTTACTGCTTTCCTTGTGATGGGAGGGAGAAAAAAAATGGATACAATTGATTAGGCAAGTCACAGTATTCTTAAATGAATACTTAATAAAAATAAAACTTCTAAACGTGCTCTGTTTTGCTGCTAGCAAGCTATCTAGTTAGCACAAAGTTAACAATAACACAATGAAGGTAAAGGTAAAAAGCTGGGAACTATTTAAAACAAGTTAAACATATAACACGATATATATAGGCTAGATATATTGGAATAAACTTACTACGACATGTGGCAGAGTTTGATTATTACGCCACCAGGTGGAACGGCTACACTGGGTAGGCTACTGTATTTGAGTTGAAAGAATTTAGTCCTTTTCTTTTATTCTCAGTGTAGAGGGTGACAGGTTCTGCCATCTGGGTCTGGGGTAGTTTGGACCCAGAAGCGAAATGTTACATCACACTGGACAGCAGCTATGGGATTATTGTACAGTTACAGTAGATTTATGTAGAATTGCTGTAAGGCCTAGGTCCTTTACCTATGTTTTACCCCTACCAAGTGTTTTTGAGTGCTCCCTCATTTTTAAATTAACCCTCAAAACTGAGTTACAAGGAGCAGTGGTTGAAATCTTCCCCTGTGAAATGGGACAACCCTTCTAAGACCTCTATGCGTCATCCATAATTCATGAAGACAGTTAACAGATATGACAAGTTGTGGTCTGAGATTTTGTGCCATATTTAGCTGTGGTGATTTCACTTGTGTGGTCTTTAAGCATCAGTTTGCAATTTTCAACAGCAAATAAGAAAAATGCAAGGATAGAAATATGTTTTTGACATCAGGGAATGTTGGTGGTTTTGTCTGAGGTGTGTAGCATCGACTGCAGATAACTTTTGTTGTAGCTAGCCTCACACCACTCAGTGTGGAGTCTGCCTCTGAAAACCTTACGACTGAAGGGATATATAGCCCAATCCCAGTTATATTGGGATTGGGCTATATATCCCTTCAGTCCCTAGATCTACAGTAGATATTGGGGCCAAGTAGCATAACTTTTTAAGGTGGCCAAATAGAGAAAAGAAGACATCACAAAACACCATTATGTTGAATCTCTGGTGGAAAAGCTTCCTCAGAAAATATATTTGTTTTAATGATGGCGCTGATGTTGGTTGTCCACTTCAAGTCCCAAGAGATGGTGGAACCCAGGAACTTGTAGGACTCCACAACTGAAACAGTGCTGCTGAGTTTAGTGAGTGGAGATAGGGTGGGGGAGCTCCTCCTAAAATCCACTATCATCTCCACTGTCTTCCATGTGTTCAGCTCCAGGTTGTTACGACCACACCACAGGGCCAGCTGTTCAAACTCCCGTCTGTAGGCCGACTCATCGCCGTCTTGAATGAGGCCGATGACTGGTGTGTCATCTGCAAACTTAAGGATATTTACAGAGGGGTCTCCTGAGGTGCAGTCATTAGAATAGAGGGAGAACAACAGCGGGGAGAGCACACATCCCTGGGGGGCACCTGTGCTGATCATCCGGGTGCTGGATGTGGTTTTCCTCAGCCTCACCTGCTGCTTCCTGTCCGTCAGAAAGCTGGTGATCCACTGACAGGTGGGGGCAGGCACAGTGAGCTGGGTCAGTTTGGAGTAGAGGGTGTCCAGGATGGTGGTGTTGAATGCGGAGCTGAAGTCCACAAATAGAATTTGAGCATAGATCCCTGGTGAGTCTAGATGTCGCAGGGTGTAGTGCAGTGCCATGTTGACTGCATCATCCACTGACCTATTTGCTCGGTAAGCAAGCTGCAGGCAATCCGACCAGGGGTCTGTGATTGCCTTCAGATGAGCCAATACCAGTCTCTCAAAACACTTCATGACTACAGATGTCAGGGCGACAGGTCTGCAGTCATTCAGTTCCCCGATGGAGGGTTTTTTGGAAACTGGGATAATGGTGGAGCGCTTAAGACAGGAGGGAACTACACAAAGCTCCAAAGTACTCCAAATGGAGTGTATTTACATTGACGTATTACCACTCATACAATAACAGTCTTTGGACCTTGTGTGAATGGCAGTGACCAGAATCAACCCATGCCAAAAGTCAATGAATGTATTCAGAGTACAGTTTCCTTTATCAAATGGAGAGTTTGTATGTGAAAGTGGAGCCAGACTGAAAGGCTGACATAGGGGTCGATAAAGGGAACTTGATGAAACTGAAAGAGAAATTAAAAAGGCGGTGGCATTAGTGTGGAAGAACAGTATGTTGCTGTAAAGGTGTTTTTCTCACAGAATAATTGAATGCAGATGAAACCCAAGTTCTTCGCTGCTTGAGCTGCCAGAAGATAACGCTCTTCTTTTGCTCATGCATGTGTGCGATGATGAGTGTGTGTAAATAAGCTGTGAGACTTTCTTTAGTGGGAATGGGACATAATTGGCTCACAATAACCCATCAGTGTGGTCTTAGTGAGAGAACAGTATCTTTTGCTCCACCTTCACTTTTCTCCTTGCCTCCTTGCTCATGATCTCGTTTTCTGTGGTGACAGCGAGGGAGCAGATTTACCACATAAACCCCCTCCTCCTCCTCCTCCTCCTGCCATTCCTCCCCCTCCTCCCTCTATTTATTTACTCAGAATCCAAAAACTGCACAGCACAGGGAAAAAATGATGTGGGGCGGAAAGGGTGGAGGAAGAAGAGAGAAAAAGATGCGAGGAGGGAGGGAGGGAGGTAGATACACAAACATACACTGCAGGTTCAGCTGCACACACGTGGAAGGAACACGTACACATGAACTGCACACACACACACACACACACTCCTGGTGGAGCATCTAAATCACATTAGCTGCCTGCCTGCCATCCATCACTCCCACAGACAAAAGCACATGCCGGGGAGGCAGGGAAACTGCATGGCAACATGCATAACCACCCACAAACAAACACACACTTGGTCACAGAGCAGCCGACACACCTTGAAACCAGACGACAGCGGGCAGGAAAAAGCCATCCCTCCTTCCACACGTTACCCCCAATCAGAAATCAACTTGCATTCACCTGCACGCACATCACTGTCAGTGCACATCAACCGTACCTTTGGCGATCGATCTGTGCTCTGCTGCTGCTGATCTGTGTGCTCAGCAAAGTTGCATTAGCATCAGAAAAAAATCAACAATTCCCTGATAATGAAATGGGGGAAAAAGCATGTTTGCTTTAAATATTTAGAGCGGAAGCAGAGCCAGAGCGACATCTTGAGAAATCTTTTTATTCCTGTCGGTATCAATCTTATTTCTCATTAGAGGGGGATGGGGCCATTATCTAACCATATGTTTGTGTGTGGAGACCCTAATGTTTGTTGGGGGTGCCTCTTGAAGAGGGTGCGGATGCATGTCAGCGGGGTGCTCCTTACCTAATGGGATGCATAGTGTGTGTCTGTTTGTGTGTGTGCTTTATCTAACGGATTTTCTCCTGGGTTAAGTAATTGGCTGGGGAGGAGGATGAGAGAGGAGAGGAGAGAAGTTTTAGGAAGGCAGGACAAACTTGACGTGTGCTCCATACATTATCAGACCATATGGTGCCCACTGTGCGGCAGAAGCAGACAGGGCACCACAGCGCAGCCTTCATCCACTCGTCTATCGAGCCAGTCTCTCAGCTCCCACTGTTCTCCCTCCCTCCCTCTCTGTGGCTCTGTCTGGTTAACTCAATAACATCCACAGCCTCCTCTCTTAACTCGCTGTTTTTTACTGTCAGTAAAGCAAAAAAAAAAAAAACCTTCTTTCTCCTCCTGCTTCCTCTCATCTTAGACGAGTCGTGCTGGCTCTTCCACACCTTTCCCCATTAGATGCTGTAGCAACCCCTTGTCTCATCATAGAGCCAGAAAGAATTACCTCAACTGCATTAAAATCTGAAAACTGACTGTGCCATCTAGATGATAACAGGCACTGAGAGTATGTTCACACATTCGCATGTGCGGCACAAGAAGGAGAAGATGCTGAAATAACCTCGACATCCTTACTAGATTGCCCGCTGTAGTGAAGAGCAACAATTACAGCCACCACACTGTGCAGCTGTGTAGTTAAGAAACTGTTAATAACCGAATGCAGCTGCAAGCATGTGTCTACGTGCTCGCACGCGGCATCAAAGCAGCCAGCGAGAGAGCTGCTCTTTTAGTTGGCTCATGAAATCATTTAAAATCGGCCCCCTCTACACGCACACATGCAAAATACCCCCCTCCCCCACCCGTTTCATGTGTAATGAGAGAAACCATTAGCAGTAAAAATGGGCTCTCCCCGCCCTGCCGCTCAGCAGATCTTAGTCAGAGCCACAGTTACATGTCTATTTATACATTCACTCCTCTTTAGATTTTCGTCTCCTCTAACAGGCAGCAGTTTGTGCTGCACACAATGGTCTCCCCGTGTCTTCTTCTTCTTCTTCAACTGCTTCCCTCCCTCTGCCTCTGTTCCCATCCCCCCTCTCTGGCTGTCTCCTCCCTCTCTATACCCTTCCCCCTTGCTCTTTCCTGTTCTGTGCCTCCCTGCCTCCCTCCCTCTCACCAGGCTATATGCAGCAAAGCACATATTTATCAGGGGAAAGAGAGACAGCAAAGGAGAGCTTGAGATAGAGGGGGTTTGAAACAGAGTTGGTTTGGTCTGAAAGAAGGCTAAACAAAAACAAAACACAGGCTAACAGTGAATGAAAGGAGGAGGAAAGGCAAGCCAGATAGAAGGAGACAGAGAAAGTGAGAGGAGGAGGGGGGGTTAGGTGAGAGAGCGGTGGTGAGGAGGAGGGAGAAGCTCGCTCTCGCTACAGCGATGGGCGTTCCTTCTCCCAGTTCCTGTGAGGTCAAAAGTTTACCGTGGTTTTAATTTCACCTTTCCACAGCCAATCAGACGGCGTCTCCGGCTGCTGGGGGAACTTTGACCCACTCTGGGAATTTGACTGTAAAGATCTGAAGCTGGCCTCTGCTTCTCCACCAGCTCTCTCAGTTTTTCCACTTTTGTCTTTATTCCTACCTTTTCCAAGCAGCCCCCCACCACCCTTGAAAGTCCTTGATCACCAAGGACAAAAAATGAAACTCTGTTGGGGGGGTGACGTGAAGGGGAAACAAAACAAGGAGCCTTTATTTTATTTTATTTTTTTTGCATCTTAGTAATTGTCCTCTGCTTTACGAAACAGATGACACCCCACATGCTGCCAGTGTGCAGTGGGTGTATAAGCACATGTGTGTCTGTCTGTGTTCATAGGCATGTGAGTGTGAAGTGTGAACCTCTCATTCAAGAAATACTGGTATTTATATTCAATAGTACATGCAGTCAAGAGACGGGGATGTTGTTTGCCTGTAGTGAGTGTGAGGACAGTGACAATAAAATGCTGGTGTATTTCTGGGCCGGTATCGTTAGCCTGCTAGCCATGCTAGCCATGCTAGCTCCTACAGGTTGTGTTTACAACTTTTTACATGAGAACACTACATCCAGAAGGTCCTAATGAGCAATTTAACTTTTTGTCATGGGCTTGTTGTCATGCTTTTGATGACCGGTATCATAGATTTCCCTTTTTTTAACTGTTGTGTCTCTGTGTATTTGAGTGTGTGTACGTGTAGGTATGTAGTGGCTCTGCAGCTTGTGTACCAGCATTTTATCAGGGTTCCTATTCTGTCCTTCATACAGTTTTCTGTGATCAGACCTTGGTGTCTAATTACTTCATGTGAAACACTTTGTGGTCTTGGCCTCCTTTGTTCTGACTGATACTAACTGACAGACTGAGTGTCTGTTAATGTCTGTAGAATTAGTGGGTCTGTAAGCTGTGCTGACAATGGTCTTTTGACCTGAACATTCACCTTTATTCACATTTTTTTTCCCTTTATCCCTTGTGCACATGTTTATTTTTTGGCATCTTAACAGCCCCTTTGCTGTTGTCTGTTTTTTTTAATATATGGGGCATGTGGTTACAACCTGATCAACACCGCTACCTCCCTGCTTTTGGCCACACCAAGTGAGTAAATTTTGCCAGGCAGATTTTTGTTTAGCTGCACCTTAAGTGTGTCTATAAAGGGGGAGGAGGCTGCAGTTAGATCATAGCATCAGAGAAGGGAGGGGCAGCTCTGCAAATAGAGCGAGCAGAGAGTGGGCATGGCTGGCGACATTAAGTAGAATGGCTCCAAGCTTTCTGTAAGGAGATTAAGCCGTGTGTGTGTGTGTGTGTGTGTTTTCTATAGCCTCTTCATCACTGTCTGTTCGTATGTGTGTGTTTGATTAATTAACAGCCACGGTCACTGAAGAAGCTCCCTGTTGTTCTATTCTCCCCACATCATCTGCACAATTGCCCCCACCCTCCTCCTCCTACATCCACCTGACTGCGATAATAAGGCACACGCAGGCGCACACACAAGTGTGCACATCTTCAAGACAGTGGCAAGCTGTGAATCAAGTATGTGCAGATGAAGCATAGACAGCGCAGACTCCATGATGTGACGATATGCACAGCCACCTTCCACCTGTAGCTCACTTTCTCTTACGTTTCCCTCCAGATCCATTAAACACCAAAACCAACAGTAGATATGTTTCAAAAGCTTGGCATATCTCACTCCTCCCTGCCATTGAGCTCCATTGTTGCATAAACACAATTAAAAGTAGCCAATTTTCAGTCACTCCCATATACAGTGTTCTAAATATAGAACAAAACCACAACAGAAAACAGTCCCCAACAAATGCACTATTCACTGCTGTTTGAATAACTTTGGCCACAAACTATAATTATGTAGCTTTTATACTTTTGACTTACTGTACACAGGTGGTACTGATGGGTTTAAAGGTAGGGTTGGCGATCCTTGAAAAACCAGCAAGAGGAAGCTCAACTTTGAAAGAAATCACAGCCTTTCATTCTGACTTCTCTCCAAAGCCACTCCTCCAAAACGCAAGGCACTGGCTGCTGCTTACAGATTTCAGGAAAACAACAAATGCCCCCCAAAACACAACAAAACCGATCATTACCTGACCACCAGAAATATGGCAACTGTTGTACCCGGTACTTTTTACCATACTGACTCTGAGAGACGAGACAGTCCAAGTAACTTCAAAACAGTGCTGATTTATTCCATGAACACAGGTAAAAATTAACATTACACGCTCAGGTATCTTGCACCTCCAAACTGCACACAGGCAGATGTAAGATGAAAGACCCTGAACCCACCAGGCCTATACATTATATCCCCTCGGTTGGGCTAGCCCCATACTACACAGCGACGTCAAACCATGGCGTCACCTGATATGCCAGCTTTGCAGCTGGTCATAGTAGTAGTCAAAACATGAAGCAAATCAATGTGCGTGTGTCTGTTGATTGTGGTGTGTATCTAAAAACATTCTCACGACCTCTAGTACATGTCGTGACTCAAACATAAGAACATATTATGGCTAAGGCTACAGTTATACACGTCATAATAATAATAATATTAAACACCCTGTCTGCTGACAATCATCAACTCTTCTCTCTAGTTATCCTTGCCCAGATGTACCCTGTAGAAACTCATAAGCATGACTAAGCATTTAACAGTCTAACTAGACATCCTATCTCCACTAAACATTTCTAATACATAAAGTATCTATCCAATTTCTATCTGACTAAAAATACCTAACAGCAACCAATTTAGTTTTCTGAATGTTTATTGCGTTTATCCATGATGAAAATTTGAGAAGAGATTCGAGACTTAATATTAATATTCCTTAGTGTCTTGTGTTGTTCATACAGACACATTCCTCATAGGCTTAGGAGTAAGTGTTTAAAAAGCTTCCCAACTTCTTTTCCTTGATCTTGATAAAAACAGACTAATTGTTCTATCAAAAATATGAAGGACAAATTAAAACTGAACTACAAAGCAGGGTTGCAACTAATGTGGAAATGTAGTAAAACATAAACAGTCTACAACCTGAAGATATTTCATTTAAAGTAACATAGACAAAGAAAAGCAGCAAATGCTTTTGCATCTGAGAAGCTGGGACCAACAGGAGCTTTTCATTAAAAGTCATTCACTCACAGTATTTGCAGGGTGTTGAACTGAACCTGAACCTTTTAAGCCATCTAATGATGCAGTCTCAATCAAGGAGCACTTAGATGAAAATCCAGCTTTCGACAGCTAACCAACAAGCAGAGAATCAACATCTTTTCATTGACATGCATCTTTTCACAACCATGAGCTATTAAAACACCTTCAATGTCTCGAGCAGACAGATCAAATTACATCTCCCTCTTTCTCACCAACTGCTGTTTCATCCATCCGTTCTCTGTCAGTGCTTCATTATCTCCCCCCTGTTTTTTTTCCCATTTGACCAGTTCTTGGGTCAGACAGAGGACCAGCGTGTTCTTTTGTCAAATTCAGGAGGGTTGTGAGTGTGTACCTCAGTTAAACTTTGTGAGGGCATGAAAATATTGATTTCCTGGTATTACTGGTTTTCTTCTTTATTGCCGTATGCAAAAAACTGATACATTAAATCTACGTAAAGATCTTCCAAATGGACAAATATGGGATTTTGAAAATTAGAAAACCTTCCAGCACAATCTAGCCTGACTAAGCTGCAACAGGAAAATGGTCTGTAACACCTCGCCTTAGTGTTACCCTGGGGTTTAAGGTTACACAGTAAATGGACTATTTGAAAAACACTTGAAATTCAACAAAGTCAACTCCAATGCCCAACCCCCCGCCCCTGTGGCAGTAAAACCAAAAACCCTTCCCACATTCTCTTTACTCTTTGCCTTCTTTCTCTCTTTTGTTCAGGAGTAGCAAACCGAAACAGCGAAGCAGCAGAAAGCTTGAGGAGAACTTAGCTTCACCATGTCCCAAACCTTTATCCAGAGCTCACTGATTTTGCTGGTAAATACAAACTGTAAGTGTAACAAACGAATACAGGTCTACACTGCATAGTGTCTGTCATAGCACTGTATTCACACAGCAACAAGTTGAACTGCCCCTCCTCCTCTTAACTTCTCTGGCTATATTTCTGATCTTTTGTGCAGCTGAAGTGTGTCAGGACAAAGGTTAAATGCAGAGCAGTCACAAATGTCCTGATGAGTCAGAGTTGAATATATGTGTGCTTCTGAGTAATGTGGTGGTAAAGGACACATAAAGCTTCAGAAGATCTACAATGGGCAGAAACGCAAAGAGTAAAATCAGTAAGGGCGGACAAGGACCTGTCAGCCTGTTACATTTATTTCGCACAAAGGGTCATCTAGCCAAACTGTTCTTTGAAATAAGGAAGGCAAGAAGTTCTCTGCTGTAGAAACAGGAAGAAACATCTCTAATTCAAACTCCAGGTCCAAATTCCCAGTAACCATACTGTTCATCTCAAGTTGTGAGAACTTGCTGGAGTTGTAAAGTCCTCATAGCATAGCACAGCAGAGTGCTTTGGCAACTTCATACTCATTTATCTTTACATGTACTTCTCACTGGTACCTGTTTTTTATCCCAGTGCTCTTAAGGGTCTGAATGCCTGCTAGGCACCTGGCTGCACTTCCAGACTGTACACAGCATTCAGATCATGTAAAAAAGGTTTCCTGACACAATGCACCAGTCTTCATAAGAGTCTGTTTTGTGCCGAATGCCGCTGACCAGAACAAAAGGTCGAACTAGAAGTGTCCTCCAGGTAAATTATTAATGACTTGTTTTCTTTTCCACTCTGCTCCTCTGCTCTCCCTCTGTCCGTCTGCACTCCCCTTTCTCTTGCTTTGATTGTTGTTTTCTCACTCAGTCTTCCTCTCATCCCGTCGTCCCCACCTTCACCGTTGCCTTTACCCACTCTGTGCTCTCCCTCCCTCATTTTCTCTGTCTAGGTCTAGTATGGTGATGGTGTTATTTTTAGCTCTACCGAGATAGTGAGAGAGATCGTGCTGGAGTAGCACGTACTCTCCACAAGGCCTTTACTGGAGGCCTGTCAGCAGCGTGCGAGGGAAAAACAACTCAACACAAAGGCTACAGGGTGCATAGGTGTGTTTACAGTAGTATCACATAAATATTACTAAGCTGCTTTGCTTCTAGTAGAAAGCAAAGTCCTCAAGATAACTAAAGGTACAATCTGTGACGTAAACACCCTCCCAATTCACAACTGGAATACAGCCTGTTTCCAAACTAAATGGCAAAAATATGTTTATATTAATTCATGGGCATGGTTAAAATAGACAAAATGGTAGCAAGTGAAATAAATGTAATTTAAATTAATAAAATAAATAAGGTGCAGTTTCTTTTAAACATCTAATTCAGTATAATTTCTATCAAGCCTAAGCAACCGAATCATTTTTTGTGAAGTCTATGACACAACTGTTGACCTCTCAACTCACATCCAGCTACAGTAATAGGACGCCACTCAGACATCAACATAGGCTAGGCGTCAGTGTGTCAAACTGGATAACTAAAAAGCAAAAATTGTTAGTGCTGAATAAAAGATTGAGAACAACAGTATCAGCAGCTTTGCTGCTTGTAAATAGTGCCAAAAACTGTTAGCATTTAATAGCCACAAGCTAGGCACGTCCTCACTAAGGGAACAGCTGCAGAGCCCAGGTGCTGCTTTTCCAAGAACACAACTATCAAGCACTTTAAAGTAAGTAGCTGCATCGCTTAAAGTCTATTTTAATTAAGGGTTGACTCGCAGGTTTTATGTTAAAGGTCAGGTCCGGATTTCATTTAGAAATAACTCACAGGTTGGGTCCTATACTGAGCTTTGCGGGTGCGGGGTGAGTGCAGGTTTTCAAAATTAGACATGCAAGTCTCTAGTTTGGGCTGTACAACATCAGAACATACATAGTTCAAAATGAAAATAGTAATCTGGATTCAGCTAAGGATAGCGCTGTTACCTCACAGCAAGAAGGTTCCAGGTTTGAGCCCTAGCAGACCTGGTGTCTTTCTGTGCGGAGTTTGCATGTTCTCCCTGTGCCTGCGTGGGTTCTCTACAGGTACTCCGGCTTCCTCCCACAGTCCAAAGACATGCATCTTTGTTTGGTTGGTGACTCTAAATTTCCCATAGCAGTGAATGTGTGTGGTTGTTTATCAACATGTCAGCCCTGTGATAGACTGGTAACCTGTCCAGGGTGGACCCCACCTCTCGCCCAATGTCACCTGGGATTGGCTCCAGCCCTGGGTGACCCTATTCAGGAGTCAGCGGTCTAGATAATAGATGGGTGGTGGATTTAGCTAAGGATCTGGCTTTTAACCATTACTGACCAAGACATTAACTCCATACTAGCTCAAGGAGCTGACTGTGACCTCTGGCCTCATGGTAGACAGAAAGAAGCTCAGACAAGAATGAGAAAGGTATATCAAAATTAGATCAACAAAAACAAATGATTTACAGATAAAAACAGAAAGTTAAAAAAAATTTGGCTGTATCCCCCTGAAGTTTACATTGACTTGAACAAAAAAAAAAAAAAAAATTGAGAAAATAGGTCTAGAAAGATGATCTTTATCTAAAAATATATTAAATATGAAGTTGCATGTATGAGCTAGAGTCTAGATTCTATGAGCATAATTACAAGAAATTGCTACTTAAACTGAAACAGAGTAAAAAACCCTGACAGAAACACGAGGACAGTGAAGAAGCTGCCTTGCTCAGAGACCTTCGGTAAATTGCAGTGGCACTGTATTTCATTCAAGCCACAGTAATTCAGTATTATCTGAGACATCTAAGACAATACCAATTTGTTGTGCTTCCTGTCAAAACAGAATATTGCGATGAAAGGAGTGATCAGTGAGACCAATCTGATCGCATGCAACACGATAGCGAGTCTGTTATATGGAAGGGACAGCAAAGTGTTTTCTGTAAGCACAGTACACTGCTCTTCAAGAAGTACATGTGACTGAATGAATGAATATTATGGAGCTAAAAAGTAGCTGACAAGACTAACAGTTTTTCAGAGTTGTTAAAATCAGACAGTTGGTTCTTTGGTTCAAATTCAAAGAACAGAACCACTACTCGATGGATTACCATGACATTTTGTACAGATATTCATGGTCCCCACATGATGAATCCAAATGGCTTTGGTGTTGGCCTGACTTTTCCTCAGGCGCCAACATCAGGACATTTGACTAAGGTTTCCCTGAGTGGACCGGAGTAGCAGATAGTTGGATCTACCAGGGATATCAAGAATCTACTATTTTCCAGGCTTGATCAGCTCAAAAAGCATAACCTGTACCCTGTCGATCTGCAGGCAAGCCGAGACTGTTCACCTGACGGTTACTTGAGTGGGCAGCTGAGTCCAGCAGGAGATGATATTTCATCCTGGGCATCATGTCTAACTAATGCTGAACTGAGACACGGGTTACATAACTTGTATATACAGTGAATGTTAACACCGCAAAGCCTTCTTTTTAGATAAGTTGTGATTTTCCTCTAGATATAAAAAGCCCCTAGAAGAAGACAAGAGGAGCCATGTCTCACATTGCATCAAATCAATATTTACATTTTTTCTTCCTTAAAAAACATGTTGATGTCACTGCCTGTTTACTATAACTCAGAGCTGTGAGGGAGGGAGACGGTAAAACAAAAGGGGAGGAGAGCTGGAGAGGAGTCAACCGAAGAAGCTGTCTCTGTCTGAGCTCCACTTCCCAGCTTGGTAGAAACAGATTGGTAAAGGTAGTAACTCTGCTCAGTCCCCATCCACAACAGCATGTGAAATTCAGCAGTTTGATTCGAGCTTGCACCTGTGTCTTCTCTGCATATCATGTGCGTACTCTGAAAATCTCCTTAGTCACATGTTTCAACACCTCTTACACAACAGTTTCATATCAGATACTGAGCCAAAATGGGATCAATCAATAAAGGTTTGGGGGGTTTTATGTCAGTAACTGCTGCAAAGATATATGCATATGAGTTCTACTAAAATAAAAATGCACATATAGCAGTGGAAATAAACAGTAGTTCAAACAATGTAGCACGTCACCATGGCCAAAATAAAAGTGTTAAATTAGATAATTTTGCATCTCTGATTCTACTGATCACATTTTTTCCCATGATGTGAATGGGCAATGTAGTTTCAATGAAATGTTCTGTATATATTCCATTTCTGGTTATGATTGATATTGTTTGGTCATATGCTCTCTCACCTACCCAGTCCTTTGGTCAAATGCTGCTGACAGACATCTACAGAAAACAGCCAGCATAGTTATCCCTAGTTCCTCCTATGCTAACATGTGTGAGATGCATAAGCAATTATTATGCTGTAGAGGCTGAATTATCTACTTTTATGCGAAACATCATCGCGCTGATTTTGTCATGGGTATAATACATGTGACATGAGCACTGGTCATCTGAATGTGCCATGTCCTTGAACATATTATATGATGAGAATGGTTCTCTAAAGACAAATGCAGGTAGCAGAAAGAAGTCGATAAACCTTTACTGCAGTGGCATCTCACTTTGCAAACTTGTTTGCCTTTTAACGTGCCATCTACACAGGACGTAAGGATGTGTTAAGCAAAAATCTGACCAGGTTTATAACATATTGTACAGCGTAAGGAACAGACAGAGCTGGAAAACTGGAACAAACATGGAATATGCTTCCCAGTGACATAAGAAAGATCAAAAGTACTTTCTTTAAAAACGTCCTTAACCAAAAACTGATTAATCTAAAAAGATATTATTGCTGTTTTCTTTTTTGTTGCAATGACAATTGTGTTGTTCTGCAGTCTGCCATTTCATATGTAGAGTTGTATTACTTACCTTTAAGTATGCCTTGTTGCATTTTATTGTTTGATAATGTGCAATGTGTAATTTAAATTATGTGTATTCTGTTAACATTAATGCTCAGTGCTTGTGCAGGGTACTGTGGCGTTCACTATGTTGCAAGCTTGACAGGAGGTGCAGATAAACAAACCTCTGTGACATCACAGCTCCAGCAGTGTGACCTCGGAGGGGAGGCCGAGGGGCAGCCGATCTTGGCCGGCCCACTGCTCCACATCAAGGTGATGAGGTGGGGAGTAGCGGACCTTGGAGTCCTCTCCCGCTATAGTGAAATGAGTGATGCTGCTGCTCGTGTGTGTGTGTGTGTGTGTGTGTGTGTGTGTGTGTGTGTGTGTGTGTGGCAGAGTGATGTAGGAGGTGTGGCATCTGAGAGCAAGGCAGGACAGAAGTGAATTAAGTTGAGGAGGTGGTCACATAACAGCAGGGTTCAGGCAGAGTTGAAGCCACTTGCTCACTGTGTTTCAGCTGGTAACATTTACCTCGGCTCCTACCCCATAAATGTTTATGTGACTGTGTGCGCACATGGGCATGTAAAGGAGCTCTAAAACACATACATATGCCTGGATTTTTACAATGGAAAATAAATACAAAACCAGAACTCCCTCTTTAAGACACACACACACCTTTTGACAAACATCTATTACAGCAAGAAGAAATGTGAAGCTAATGTGTGAAATTACATGTGTTGACATATCAACTGTTTTACATGCTTGAATGAATAAATCAAATCAAATCAAATCAAATCAAAAATCCCCTCCTTCCCCTAAAATCCAGCTCTCTTCTGCTCAGGCTCACAAAAAGGTGACAGACTGCTTTTTCCAACTCTCTTTTAAACAATGATAAATACACACACACTTGCACTACACCATCACATCACTGACCACAGAAAGTGGCACAATATCTCATTGCGCT
>NW_018127986.1:1511001-1512630 GCF_001952655.1 Monopterus albus | reverse complement strand
GCAGAGAGCAATAAATGCAGAGCACAAGTAGAAGAACCAACTGCCCTCCATACTGGGCCCACAACATGGCGTGTCAGATTCGAGAACAAGCAGCCAGGTATTTATCTAAAACACTTGCTTTACTACACGTGACTGAGGTTTCTACCCAATACCTACAAAACTAGAAACATCCCCATGTGATTCAACTGCACTTTGTCTTTATGTGCTAATTTTGAATAAGGCCGGCACATCAAAACATGCCACTGTGAGGATGTTGCCATGCCAGCATTAGCATTTTACTCCAAGCACCACTCTGCTAAGTCCAGCCTCACAGAACTGTTACCTTGGCTGTAGACTCTTTCATCTATTTCATCTAATATGTATCATCTGACACAGACTGACCACAATTTTACCACACTCAGTTTTGCAATATAACATGATGAACTTGCAAGAAGGTTATTACACAGTGCACTGGGGCCTTTAGTGTTCAGCATTGACTATATAAAAGATGGATGACATGACACCTCACAGAAGTGAAGCGACCCATTGATGGCTGGCTACACTTTAGGTCATATGGTCAAAAGGGGTGCATTTCAGATGATTTGACAGCTGTGACTGGGGGTCTGATACTTCATTCAAGTACTTGTCGCTACTGCATAGAATCCGGTTGCAACATGCCAAGATGGCAGCGACCGTATTCACCATCTTTTGTATTCAGTTTTGCATAGCCAAGTGAAGTGGTGACACATCATCCATCTTATATATATATTTATATACAGTCAGTGGTGTACAGAGTGTTGTACTACAGTTCCAGCAAACATTCCACAAGGGACGCTAAAGCCCTGAGAAGAGCAGAGAGGAGGTGGAAGGAGGCCCCGGGTATAGCCTCACAGCGATGCACTATTAGAGAAAGGACAACACAAAGCCAAGCTCTGCTGCTCGCTTCTTCTCCAGCCACCGTATTCCTCTCTCCCCCACTGACCAGCTAAATATTTTATCAGCTAGCAAAAGAGCCTACACACCCCAAGGCCAGGGGTTCTTTTTTCGTTTGTTTCTTTATTGCAGAAAGTAAATGTGTGTATGTGTGTGTCAGAGGGAGGGCTGAGTTTGTTCACTGACCACAGCATCACTGAAGTGCATGTGATTGGTCGCTTTGAAGTAGTTCGCTTCTGCTTTTCTCTTCCTGTCTTTCTCTCTCTCCGTGTGCATCCTATGTGCAGCACGCTGCTCAGTTCAGAGCTGGATGAACGACCTTGAGCAGGCGCACAGGGCTGTGTTGCCATGGCAACGAAGCTTCGCACAACCAGTAACAGCTGGATGCAACAGCACTCCCTGAATTTTAGCGGGAGTCGCCACATTAATAAAATGACTCTCCACGTCTCCTCCACCCTCCTCTCTTCCTTACTCTCTGTCCCTCCCCCTTCATCTCACGCTCTCACTCACACACATGGACCTGTACTCACACAAAAGAAAGCCACAGTTGCACAAACAGTATGCTTAATATTAAAGCACAAACTTATTCGGCTTAAGTTCTACGAGTCAAGGGTAAAGAACAAAGTCCTGGCCACCTGCTGATTGCGAGAAACAAACACAGTGGAGAAGCCAAACCCTGAAATAAACGAGACAAGAGGACAAGAAAAGGACACACAG
>NW_018127986.1:1490811-1510979 GCF_001952655.1 Monopterus albus | reverse complement strand
CCACAGGGCAGGGAGAAGCGCACTGCAACGGGCACTTGAGATTCCTTTCACAGAAGAAATAGCTCTCAGGAAAATAAAGCAGCAGCGGACATGAGCTGCACTGAGGCATTCTGGGGAAAGAAAGGAAACCGAAACCAAGGCCAGACAGTCGACAATTGTTCAGACAGTTCAGCTCATTGCTCTCTCTCTCTTTCTCAGTTTGTCCTTACAACTGCCTGATACTTTATTTAATTGTCACAGCTTTAATTAAATAGCTCCTTAACTTCACCAAACAGGTTTTTTGTCATTCAAAATATCTTCATCTACTGAAAAGACAAAACAAAGGTTCAGCTCCATTTTCTGACATTTTAAACAGCTGAAGTGACTGACACAATCCAAAGGCACGACGTGTTTGCTGTTTGTCTGAACAGGTCAACACGTGATAAGTGAGCTGGTCCCACAACTCTCTCCAAATCAGTGTTTAACACAGCTCTAGAGCAGGACAATAGAAATATTTATAATAATATTTATAATAATATTTACCACAATAACAATAAAGTCTAGCAAAAAAACTGAAAACTGCTAATAAACACATTTTGTTTATTTACAGATTCATAGTGTTGGTGATTCAATAAATTTGGTTTATTGCTAAGCTTTTTTTTTTTTACACAGCACTGAACAAAGGTGCCTTTAAAAATGTGTCTCCTTGATCTACAGTACTAAGGAATTAGTCTGTGCTGTGGATAGTAAGGTGCCCTGGTGGCCTAGGGGCTGACCATGAACCACCCGCTGATGTATGACAAACAACAAAATAATAAAGATATAAAATATAAAAAAATCAAATATGCGTAGTGGATATTGGGTCCAAATTCTAAACCTTTCTGCAATAAATGTGTAAATGTTTTAAATCTTTAAATGAGTTGTTTCAAATACTCTTTAAAAAATACAAATTTCAATTAAAACAAATAAATTCAGTGTCACACACATATGCTGGGATGGGGAAGTCCAGCTCTTCTTGATTCACCATTTCACTACTGACAATATTTTATGTTTTGTAAATCATTACACGGTGCTGTGTCAGTCACATCTCACTGTCACACGTTTCTGTGTCGCACTGTGCTCAAGGCAGTCCAAACTCTAGCTTCCATTTAGTAAAAATATTCTTCAATAATTGAATTTTGGTGACATTTCTCTCAGAAGATATTTCACGTTTTGTTGCAGATTTACTCAAAATGCATAGACCAATAAAAATGCTAATCAGTGCTGCTTATTTACACTTTTTATCTCTGTTTTCGGCTACATTCTTAATAGGTGTTTGGCTGTAACCACTTAAGTGTCATCTCTCCACTAGTGCATCAGTGATGATAAATAAGTGAATCCCCCTAAAATCTTTTAAACGGCTTCTTCCTTTTGTAATCATCTTTTAACGCTGCTTTCATTTCGCATTAGTGCTTCCCTAGCAGCTGGGATGAAATGGTTTGGGGTGTATCCGTTTCATAGTGGAAATCTGAACCTTACCATGGAGGGAAAAATGCTGTACGGGGTCATAGTCAGAAAAACAGGCAGGCAGAAAAACAAACAATACAATTAAAATTATAACATTATTTGTAGTGCACATACAAAAAAAGATGGAATATTAGCTGTAATAATCTATAAGACTTCAAAATAGAAAAATATATAATTGTTATTAAATATAGGTATTAATATTCCTGTGGTTTTTAAGGAAGAGTCTGACAGTTTGGGAAATACATGCTACAGCTACAGTTAGCTTAGCTTAGACACGGAGGGAAACAGCTTAGCTCCATCCGAAGCTCATTCACACACAAAGGCTGTTACAGTTGTTTTATTTGAAGTATGTCATTGTTTTAGTTTATCTGAGTATAAAACACTTGTGTACTAATAGGACACAGAAGCAAAGACAAACAAAAATTAACAAGCAGCAAAAGAAGCACAAGCAAATAATACAATCTTTACACCAATGTTAAATAAATAAAACTTCAAGCTTCCAAGATGTTTCTACATGTAGTAGTTTTTGCTTCAAATTATTCGTTGTACAATAAAATAGAGCAGACAGGGGGGGTCAGAGCTAAAGCCAACACGTAAAATAAGTCTTCTATCTACAGTACAAGTCATTACCAGAGAAGTGGCAGCAAAGCATGCCTGCTAATTACTCTGCAGGTCTTAATGTTTGCTCTGGTTTCTGACTCATGAGCAGAGCCATAGATGTTGGCCAATACCGACCTGATGCAGGCAAAAATCATAGGAGTAATGCACCTGAATTTTGTTTCTGTGTTTATTGTTGTCCTTTTAAGCTGACAGCGTGATCCAAAAGCTGCTCATTTGTAGGGCTGGGTATCAAAATGTAATACCTTTCTGGTCTGGAACATTCAACAGTAATTGTCCAATTATAGCTTAACAGCATTAGCCTTATCAGAATCAAACACATAAGAGCAAAAGCATAAGAAACTGATTAAACAGAAGGTGTTTATCAGCTCTAAAGTAAGATGCAATTATTAGCATGCCCAGCTAACTACAGCTTACTACCTACAGTGATAAGCTATCATTACTTCCAAGACCAAGGAGTACATCATTATTACAACTAAGCTACGCTGTGGGGTTTCAGGACCAGTGCTGCATTTACCAAACATACTATAGTTCATCCCATAACAATTTTCTCTGAACATTTAAAGTGAAAACATACTGTTTGAATATAAAAATGAGTATGTCCCAACAGGGTTGTGTTAGAATGAGGTGATTTTTTTTTTTTTGGACTATCTCGACAAAGTCAGCCTGCGATTTTAACCAAGTCATGGAGCTAACATTAACTTCATTAGCTAGTTGGTTACAACTGAACAAATCCAGTAGCCAGAGTTTCCACAGCAAACAGCAAAGTCAGTCACTAGCTGAAAATGAGAAGCCTAATTTTGTAGGCTGAAATTTTGTCTGTCTGAAATCAAAGCTCCGTGAAACCGACGCCATTCAAAATTTCTGCTTGATGTGTTCAGATTAAGTACAGAAGCAGTGACTTTAGCTAGAACTTTGAAAAAATCTCTTTAGGCACTGGTGAGTCTCATGGATCCAAATTTTATACAATATTTAGGAAAAGTTGTTGGAGCTAATTTAGTTTAGACAAAAATTAACATTTAAGTTTTATTACATTTTTTAAAAAAGGCATTTATAAAAGAATTTAGATTTGTCAAAGCAAGGTACTGAGAACAGTATTGTCATTGTATCGGTATCAAGATTCAAATAACTTGTTAACTTTGGTGCCTCACTTGATTTGATTTGATTTGATTTGATTTATTCTTTCAAGCATGTAAAACAGTTGATATGACAACACACATAATTTTACACATAATCTAATATCAATTTGCTTATACCTAGTACATGCTTGAATGGAGTAGGAAGAAGTCAGACTTATCCAGTCCTACCCCATGACATCATCTTACCATCATTGGTTTGCAAGCAGTAAATGATTCACTTCTACGCACACACATATTATACTAAAAAAAGAATATAACTTAGTGAAACAAAACAAGAATGTATACAGATAAATATAGTGTGTACTTCTGAAAATGGTGCCCCCATACCAACATTTGATTTGATTTATTCTTTCAAGCATGTAAAGACAGTTGATATGTCAACACACATAATTTTACACATATCCAACAAATGCTAATCCAATATCAATTTGCTTATACCTAGTACATGCTTGAATGGAGTAGGAAGAAGTCAGACTTATCCAGTCCTACCCCCTGACATCATCTTACCATCATTGGTTTGCAAGCAGTGTCTCTACATAGATAATTTTGTTCTACACCACACAAGTAATATATTAAAGAATTATTACAGAGTATTAACATTCATACACCACACCCACAATGTTCCATCTAATTAATCATTAAGCCTGTTCTTGCTTATATCTTGATTGACACATACCTTTATATTTATGTTTAAACTTGTCAATTCTATTACTATTTTTTATGTCCGCGCTTAAATTATTCCATAGTTTTACCCCACTTATGGAAATACACAATCTTTAGCTCCCCCAATTTTCAATTGAAGTTCATTGTCTAGTCTGCGATTCCCAAATACCATAAATTTAGTTTTATCCAAATTCAGAGATAGTATATTACTATCACACCATTTCTTTATCTTCTCAAGTTCCTGTGAAACCCGTCCAGAGAGTTGCTGTAGGTTTTCACCCGATGCCCATATGGTAGTGTCATCAGCAAACAAAACCACTTTCACTAAATCAGAAACCTTACATATATCATTAATGTATAATATAAATAATTTAGGTCCCAAAACAGAACCCTGAGGCACTCCACATACAATGTCCAGCTCACTCGATTGGTATTCACCCAACTTCACAAATTGACGCCTCTGTGTCAAGTAACTTCTAATCCAATTCAAAACCATTCCTCTGATCCCATATTTTTCTAACTTATCCATTAATAATTCATGATTGATTGTGTCAAATGCTTTTTTTAGGTCAATAAATATTCCCATTGTGTATTTCTTCTCATCCATAGCACTTGTTATTGCACTTGGGCTTCAAGTTTGCAGGTGAGTCCTCAAATTTGTTATTGTACTTGAGTAGGCATGTGCTTTTTTTTGCAGAGTCGGCAAACAGTTTACCTTGACACCGCTCTGGTGTCATTATTGTCCAATCAGCACAATTTTCCTCGCCATTATCCTGCGTTTTGCCTTTGCAAACATAATGTTACTAGCTTACCTTACAGAGAGGTCAACAGGACATGTAACTGGTCAAGCTGTTAGTGAACTTTAGGAACGTCCTCTGTTGGAACACAAGGCAAATTACACCAAACAGCCTCTTGCCCTTTCTGACACAGTGTACATTGTTGGATTTGAACAGATCAATACAGCTCAAATTGTTGTTTTTTTTACCACGTTCGAACGAATGTTTAAAATTCAAATAAAAAGCAACAGTCCTAGGTTCCAAATGTATTCGGTTTACTACCAGAAAACACTGAGGAAACCAGAAAATGTACACTTGAAAGACTGTGACCAAGGAATTTTGGCATTTTTATATTACTAAAAATGATTATTCAATTATCAGAATAGTTGCAAATTCATTCAGTTAACCATTGCAACTCTAATACTGTCAGTAGTATCAAAACATACCCAGCCCTTGTGATTTGAGGCAAACCTAGTAACACCGCATCAAAACAGGCCTGCATGGGGATATCCACCACTGGAGTGGAGATGCCCAGGTAAAGGACAGGAGTGAGATAAAAAAAAGAAAGTGACCCCTTCTCCACAAAGCAAACTCAATAACAGCTGCGAAGATTAATTCTTGGTTAACACATCCTGACGGATGAAAGAGGGGCCCCAACGACAACAGGACAACAGGTCAGATCACTACTCTGCAGCTGGTGGAGGCATGAGAAGCAACAGATAGCACAGAGAGAGTGAGCACAGCAAAGAATGTGGATTGTCTGAGTCAGAAAACTTCCTGATTCCACAGAGTCAACAAGGGCAGAAACAAGTTCAAAAACCAAGAAGGTCACAAAAGACAAAAATGCCAGGTAGAATTCCAGCAAGAAGCTCCACCTGAGCCCCTCCCTTTACCATAGACACACCCTTCCCTCATCCTCCACACACACACACACAGCTTCCCATGCTCTCAGGCTGTGTGGGGTCCTGCCTCCTCCTGCGCAGCCCTGTAAGCCCTGCCCCCAGCGCCTGACCCAGTCACCAGCATCCCCTGCTAACCTCTGTCCCCTCTTTCCCCATTCAGCAAACATCATACATCACTGTCACCCTCCTCCTCGTCCCTGCATTCATCCCGCCATCCGCTTAGCGAAGACCCCTCGTGGGTGACTAAGGACCCAAACAGCTTGCACACACCCATCCCTGTCCATGTGCCCTTCGATTCATGGTGTGCACGTGTACAGAGACTCGAGCCACAGAACTGACTGTAAATCTGTCAGGAGAGGGTTGTTTTGGAAGGAGATGAGGGCTCCATGCTGCCACATCCCTCCACTTGGGCAACAGACAAGATAGTTCAGCCACACAGCTGAAACAGTCGATTAAACAGACAGACAGAAAGTTAACCACCAACTATTTTAATAACTGATTCATTTGTTAACAAGCAGCAGCTGGTTAAATCCTCTAAGTTGACAAAAAAGAACACAGACTATCTGCTTTCAAATGATTTAAGAACATGTCACTGCAATAATACTGTAATTATCTATCTCTCTCTCTATCTATGGTTCATGTAATTAAAAAGGGACCAAGCTGAACCACTTTACTTTGGGTATGTCATTGTTATTGTGCACAAAGAAGAGGGTGTTTGTTAATACTGTATTAATCAAAAACTTGTCTCCTATTTATATGTGGATTTTAGATTTGGGTTTTAGACTGCTGGCCAGACAAAACTAGTGGATTCTGGAAAACTGAAATGGACACTTTCATGTTTTCTTTTACATTTTCTAGGTGAAAAACAATGACAGAATAATAAACCGTGAAAATAACCATTAGGCAACAAAGCAGATCAAGTTAAATTTATATGGTGATCATAGTATAATAAAGTCACCGATCCACACTGACATAAATCAGCAGCAGTACTTTCCTTCAACTTGTTTACGCACGCTGGAGAGTAGACTGCGAGCATGAACTGTAACAGTGTCACGCTCAAGGACACCCTGCTTTCCACACAAGCACGAGCTGGTATCAAACCGTGGACGTTCACGGTTACATGACAGTGTACTCTACATGCAC
This sequence comes from Monopterus albus, assembly GCF_001952655.1. NCBI lineage: Eukaryota > Metazoa > Chordata > Actinopteri > Synbranchiformes > Synbranchidae > Monopterus > Monopterus albus. The sequence continues at coordinate 1,504,253 of NW_018127986.1, read as the reverse complement.
AGGGCCACGGTGCTGCCCCCTGCGGATTTACAGTGAGACACATTGAGGATGAAGCAAATCACAGTAGGGGTTATGAGGAAGACTTAACACGAGCCGCGATCGTTCACTCTTTCACCTCAGATTTACACCCAATGTATGCCCAGCTCCGGCGTGCACAGTGGAAACACACAGCAGGCGAGTCAGCGCACTTTTTACCGCTGAGTAGGCTGATCGGGACCCGGGCTGGCACGCTGACACACAGTCACCATCGTCTGCCTCTTTCAAACATAAAGCATATGATACACAGTTGAGTATATCTGCATGCTCTCGGTCAACAGACATTTCAGCCCGAATTCCCTCATGTTGCGACGGCATCTGCCTCAGGTGTTGTACAGTTTCATTCCGACTATCGACAATCAGCTGCAACCAAGAGAAATGAGTTAAATATTACCCCGTTTGTGTGCATTTAAATACGTGCATGCGAGTGTAATGTGTGTGCGTTCTCCAAAAACTTCCCGATGCACTGAATCTGTTGGAAACACTTCTGTGACCCACCAGCTTGTGCGTAAACTGGTCAGCCTGCCCGATCGCCAAGTTAGCAAAGCTGATGAGCAAATATTCTTTTCTCAGCTGAAGCTGACAAACAAACAGCACGTCTAGTATGCACTTCATCACCATCACGAGCAGGTTTGTACCTTTTTGCTGTCATGCACTAAATGACAATGTACTGTGCCCTCCGCACGGTGCCGATGCCAACACTGTGTGTGCACTGCCACTGGGAACCGGTAGCCTACATTTCCGTCCTTCTAACAGAATGAAATCCAAATGCAAAGTCGGGTTAAAATCAGATGAATGTTAGCAAACACGCAGCTCGTTCTTACCTTGCGGACGTAGCGCTCTACCGGGTCGATAATTTCTTCTTTACACCATTAACTCTCCGCCATCTTCGGCACTGTTTGTTTAAATGGGAAACACTCCCGAAGCCCAAGAAGCCAGTTAAGTTGAGGCGTCGCGGTGGCTTCTACCTCGTCCAACCCGGATACGGACTATAGGCAGACTCCTCCACCGCGCGCAGGGAGTGGGGGCGCAGAGGAGGTGGGGGCGCAGCCACTGTCTGTCTAGCAGCCTACAGACGGATGTCAGTAAAGATGGCAGAGTGCAGAGATAATAAGGTGTGCATTTTCTCTGAACATCAACAAGCCACAAAAAAGCAAACCCTGACTTGTTTGTTTGTAAATGCCCGGAGGCAAAAACAAAAAAGCACGTTCTAGACTTTCTGCGTAAATGAAGTGTTTTGACAGAGGCGCTGACAGAAGTAGCCTAAACTTGGGAGCAAATTATGATGCGAAGGTCTTATCCTTGTCGGGTGAGGATAAGTTGGTTCATTTGGAGACATAAAAGTCTCGTTTTTGTGCCAGTGGCGCACTATTTACTGAAATCTGGGATTAGTTCTAACACTTTAAAGGAACATGGTTTTGCACGTCTTGCCAAATTACTTTGTAAAACGTTCTTATGATTTAGAAATTTTAAATTCCGGTGTCTTTTGCCCACCAATCTGATTCCACTTCGTGAGAAGTCTGCTAGTTTTGACAGGGGTGGCCGGTGTGAGACCAGTGGGCTACTCACCATGGGGCACAGGAATTAACATCACATTCATGTTTTGTGTATGTGTGTGGTATGGCGTTGTACAGATGTCTGCCTATGGACAAAACTACTATGTGTAAGCATTATTATACTTAATGTATGTCCAAATAAGCCCCCGTGATAGTTTGTGGATGTGCAGACAGCAGTAACAATGCCCATTTTTTATTTACTATTGTAATTATTAAGGTTTTTATTATTAGCAGCTTTCACTACTTCTGTAGTTTGATGCTTCTGGTTTCTCTGTTTCCATTTTAATGTTCTGATAATAATTTCATGGGCTGTGTGTGTGTGGATGATGTCTCATGTAACAGATGTTAGCAGAACTGTTTACAGCAGAAACCCACCCTAAACCACCACCTCAAGAGGTTTTTCTGTTTTGTTTTGTTTGGTTTGGTTTCATTATCCATTTAAAAAGATTATTTCTGTTTTGCCTCATTTACATTTTTGGTAGAATTCAGGCAGGAATGAATTTGAATTTGAATGAATTTGTTCATTTATATGTTGTGAGGAGCTGCTACACCTGCTGCATCCTGATCCTTAATTCAGTTCATTTGAGTTTTACTTATATAGCACCAAATCCCCCAAAATAAAATGAAATTAAAAATCACATAAAGATGGACAATGCATCAGTCAAAATATAAACTATATCTTCCTTGGAGAAGTTATTTGCAATGATGTAGATTGATTTGATTAATTCATTGTTTTAATTCACTTAATTCATTTTTAAATTTCATGCAAATTTCTCTCAAATTAGAAAATTTGTTGTAAACTACTGTAAATGTTTTTGGGTATTTGGACTTGTGGTCAAACTAAACAAGACGTCACATTCAGCTCTCTGAAGTTGTGATGAGTATTTTTGGACGTTTTTGATGTTTCATGGACCACCAGATGATTAGTCAAAAATGATCCACAGATGAATGAAAATAATTATTTGTAGCAGCCTTAATGTATAAGCGATAACTTCTAAATGTAATGGAAATATTAAGGAAAAGGCTTATTCAAAACAGGAAAGGAAAATACAGGCCTATGGAAAAACTTAGTTGCTCCTCTTCATGAAACAGAGAAATACAGAAATATCACTTAATGTCTTGCAGCCTTTTTGCAGGAGCCAGGCTTTTGTGAACTGGGTTTGTTTCACTGGAGGCACTGTGGCTCCTTCAGGCTGTCTATCTTTTATAGATGATGCCCATATGTGGGCTCCATATGTGAGATGGCAGTCTCAGCGTGGAGCAGTGACTCTGGAGCCGGGCGGCCTATGAACTGGGACACGTTGACACAGCAACCTAACTGCTGCCAAAATATACAAGGCAGAGACAGATAGCACCAAAATCAGTCACCATGGTAATACCAGGCAGGCAAGAGAGACACAGCTAGATGGATAGAAATACATACACAACACACACACAGAGTGAGTAGGGATCCTGTCGTGTCAATGACAGTGGGAAAGAAGGAAGATGAGAAGAGGAAGGTGAGAGACAAGTGAGATAAGATGATGAGATAGTGGAGTTTGGTTTAAGGCAGTTTATGAAGACAGGGGACAAGATCACAGATAATAAGAAAGGGCGCCTATTGCCTGAAGAGAAGGTTAGCAGGGAAAACCCGCAGGTGTTCAATAAACACAAAGCAGAAAAAGGGGAGAGAAGAAGAGGGTATGGAGTTGTCACTGACAGAGTAGAAGAGGACGTATTGTACAGCAGCTCAGTTTCACTGGCAAAGTGAGAGAGGGAGGACTTAGAAGAAGGAGATAACTGAGTAAGAAGATGCTGGAATATGGTTGCAGGAAGGGTTTAAAGCAATTAGCCTCATGAGTCAGGGTTAATGCATTAGGCAAAACTAACAATGTTTAGAAGAATATATCCCAGAAAATTGTACCCAAATGTATACATGTAAGACACAAAGAAACTGGAAAAGCTAATTTTACAAAAACAACAAAACAAATGCTTTAGGTTACACTATAACTCTCTAATAAACACATTTAGAAATATTTTAAGTCTCCTTTAAAATAAATTTGAGGTCTGTTAGCAGGTGGTAGTGAACCAGTAAGTTTAACAGCTTCATGCAGGTAGAAGGTTGTGAAGAGAAATGATCGCATTGATTGTCTTAGTCGGTTTACAGCACAGTGTTGTTGGAGACCTTCGAGATGAGATAAACTTTTTACTGACCATTTATGTTGGGTACATTTTGTATTGGTAATGTTGAGGACTTAAGTTGAAATAAATTGAGGCAGAGGGTGTTTGTTGGACAGGTGTAACCAGTGGTGACGTGGCTTTAGCCACAGAATATTTTAAGCTTAGCCCCCAGTATTTTGTGGCTTATCATTAAAGAGTAAATGAAAGGGTTACTGTAACAAGACGAAGACAGAAAGGTCAAAAGTAAAGCAGAAAGAGAGACGTCATTAACTACAAATCTCTGGTAAGGCTGACTGTATCCAAAAGCACTGGACATCATGGTTGGCAATAATGTTTGTAATATAAAAGCTCAAGCAGGTAAAACCAGTGGTATGATTCTGTACCACACATCTGTTATTTTCAGGTAGGTGATAGCTAGATTAATTGTAATGGTGTTCTTAAGGACACGACCCTTGTACTTGAAAATGAGAGAAATTAGAGTTTTTAGATGTTTGCAGACAAAAAACATGTCCACATGAAATGATTTGTAGCTGGTTTGAGAAAATCTGCTTGCGTTATTTTGAGTGACTTCTGCTGCTATTGCATTTTGGAGTGAAATACTTTAATTCATTAGGGCTGTTTCTGATAAAATTAAACAGTTAAGAATTGTTTTTCTATAGCCACCTGGCCTCAGGTTGCAGTTAACCACATTATTATGGTATTTATTGTCCATCATTTGGAAAATTCCATAGTGCTACCTGAGGCTAAAAAAACAAAAACGGAAATGGCAGAACATGAAATGTCACTTCTATAGTACTAGCACCTGAGTATCTGCAGTAACTGTGTCTTCACAATTCAACTTGATCATAATCCTCAAAGATACAGTAAAGCACACTTAATGCCTAATACCAAACCATTAGATATTTAGAGAGCAAAAAGAGGATGATGATGATTATTTCTTAGCAGCATACAGTTTATTGTTGACACAGTTACTCAGTGAGAATTACGGGACTGCAGAGAGAGTTGTGGGAAGGTGAGAGGAACATGGAAGCTGTTTTAAAATTCTAAACAGGTAGGATGAGGCTTCAGGAGAGTAGTGGAACTGCTACCAGCACACACACACACACACACACACAGTAATGTGAGACACTGAGAGTGAAAAGAAACAACCCATATGAGAAAGTGCAGTTATATTGTGAAGCTGAAACAATTATTTGATTAGACGACTTGACAATTTGTTGGGTTGAAGATTAAGTGACAGTTATTTTGTGATATTGATTAATTACTCAAGAAATTATTCTAACCAAAATACCAGGTATTCTTAAATTCCGGATTTGACACATCAAAACAAATATTTAGTTTACATAGCCCAATATCACAAATTCCAAATTGTCTTTTGTCTTGTGACTTAGTAAATTATGATAGTATGTAATATCTATCCATCCATCCATTTTCTACTACTTATCCAGAGTCAGGTCACAGTGGCATCAGGTTCAGCAAGGTAAACCAAACGTCTCTCTTCCCAGCAAGGTTTCCCGGCTCCTCCTTGGTGAACCCAAGGCATTCCCACGCTAGATGAGGTATTTAATCTGTCCAGCATATTTTGGGTCTACCTCAGAGCCTCCTACCAGTTGGAAATTGGTTTGGAAATTCTTTATGAAAGGTGCTCAGGAGGCATCCTAATCAGATGCTCAAACCACCTCAGCTGGCTCTTTTTGACGTGAAGGAGCAGCGGCTCTACTTTGACTCCCGGGTGTCTAAAATCCGCAGCCTAACACAAAAGTTGAGCTCAGCCACCCTCAGTGACTCTGCACTTTAACATGATGGAGGGGTTTGTGAGTTTGTGTTTCACAATTTTCTGACATTTTATAGACAAAATGATTAACTGAGAAAGTACTTGGAAGATTTATAAATAAATAATACAATTGTTAGTTGAATTCCTTTCTGTATGTATGTATGGACCAGGTGAATACTGTGTATCTTATTTTTATGCTAACCTATAATATTTTTCTTAATAATAGTTCCCTCCATCAACAGCACCTCCAACCAATCAGAATTTAGAAGCTGAGCTTGTAAATTGTATTGTAGCCTGAAAAGGGGGTTACCTAGTTGTCTGGTGAAGAAGCAACAGCACTTCACACACACTTAGGAGAGACATTAAAAAAGAGATGGGAAAATCTGCCTACAAAATACAGGAGAGTTCAAGATGGAGCTGGGAAGCAATTAATTTGTCAGACATTTATGAATCCACCAAATGGTTCAGTCCCATGAAGCCATTACTCTCCGCCTCCATTTCTGTTTGTGAAACCTACCTCAGCATCATTCAATGCAAAATCAATACAACACGATTGCACAGATAAAACAAAAATGGGGGCAGTTGTTGAATCACTGGCTTGAAAGCCTTATGGGACAATGAAGTTGCTGTTTGGAAAAACAAAACCCACAGAGGCAGAGAAATAAGTTTGAAAGGAAGATGGAGCTTGAGATTGTGTGTTTACCGGCACAGTAGACAAGTGCACAAACCGACAGCTACCGAGAGGGTTGTGGCAAGGAAGGAACAGATGAAACTGTATAAACACACATGACTCTGTATGTACTGTCAGCTGCTCCTTTTGCTGGCTGGACCATGTGGTTGTGCAAGCACATGCATTTCAGTGTGTAAAGATGAATGTTCCAGCTGTGCAGCAAGTTGGTGCACAGCTGCATGCACACATACACACAGAAAACAATCCACACAGTCTAGAGGACATGCAAAATCATATTCATATGATTCTTCATTATTGTTGATTTTTGTGTTTCTCTGTGTTAAGACTTGAGACAAAAGGGATATGGGCTGCCTTCATAACAGGTCGTCACAAGCTCTATAAACTCACAATGAACATACACACAGTGTCTTGTTTTGGTAACAGGCAGCAAGGAATAACCACAATAGTACAAAATATCTTAAAAACTCAGTTGCTAAAGGTACAGTAAGTTAACAATTTATTCAAAGGACATATACCATTGACTTCTCTCTCATAACCATATATAAACTATTCCTTTTATACTATACAGAGGAGATTAAATTAAAGCAGATAGTGCAACACAATAAATAAGCTATTTGTATATAGTCTCATAAATATAAATATGCCTCCACTTTGGACTATATGGGTTTCTGCTTCCATGAAGATTACCACTGTCAAGATGACTTGCTTTTGGTCAACAGTCCAAATTTGTGTGCATCATCTGCTCACATGTCAACCCTTTAGTGGAGTTTTCCAGGGTGAGAGTTACCGGGCAGGTGTGGAGATATTCACAAGCCATCAGATGAGTACCACTGAGTTGGAGTTGTCCACTGGGAATGAAAGGGTCGCTTTGATGCAACTGCGAGTTGCTGAAAGGAATTAAGGCTCTGTCTATGCTTAAACACTGAGCAGCAGTTCAGAATATGTAATCTGCTTAGAGTCTCTGGGTTGAGTCCTGGAAAAGATGCACCTAGGAACTCTATATTTATGTTGAGGGGCATCACTACTCACTTTGGCAGCAACACAGAAGCCTGAAAGGGGGGTGAATGGGAGGAACAGTTTGCCTGAACTGAACCTGAGAGGTGCTTTGTTGTTGCACATCTGTGTGGTTCTGTGGATTCATCAGATCTTCACCATGGACTGGGGTGGTTTGCAGCCAAGTGTAAAGTAGCTGTATAAGGACCTCCAGGTCTAAGACCACAGAGCTCTGCTGGTAAACAGCAGGTATGAGTTGCTGACCTAAATGAAGGACTTCAAGTATCTTGGGTTCTTGAAAAGGAAGAAAGGGCCTTGTGCTCACAATCCAAAACTTCCAACAAATCCAAAAGGCCTTAAGGTGCTCTTGAAGTTAAGCCATAGAAAAAAAATAGAGCCATTACAGCAATTTTGGATTCTTGCTGACTAGTGGGGGTAAAATAGAATATGAGATTGACAGGCAGATTGCTATGGCATTAGCAATAATGTGGGTATTGTCCTAGATCATGGTGGTGAAGAGGGAGCAGAGCCAGAAGGCAAAGCTTTGATTTACATTTGATCTGTGTTCCAAACCTTACCTATGTTCATGAGCTTTAAATTGAAAGAGTGACTGAACCACTGTAAGAACAAGATTGCAATCACAAGCTGCTGAAATGAATTTCCTCTGTAGCATGGCTGGGTTCAACTTTAGATTTAAACTCAGACATAAGGTCGGGGATGGGTGTGGCTCAGGAGGTAGAGAGGGAAGGTTGGTGGTTTGATTCCCGGCTTCTCCAGTCCACAGGTCAAAGTGTCCTTGAGCAAACACGGAACTCCTAGTTGCTCCCAGTGATATCCACCAGTTTGATTGTATGAATGGGTGAATGGTCAAATAGTGTGAAAGTGCTTTGAGTGTCATAGAAAAGTGCTATACAAGTATAAGAGCATTTATCATTTGGAGGAAGTACAAGTATAAGACCATTTATCATTTGGAGGAAAGAACATCAGTGAAGAGTCACTGCTTCTGCAAGTTGAAAGGAATTAAAGCACTTGTCCTAGATTTTCTGGGCATATCCAAGAGGTAGGGGAACTCGGGGAAGAACCAGAGCATGCATGTAAGGTTTTAAGTCTCATCTGGCTAACGAATGCCACTGCATCCTCCAAGAGGAGCTTGTCCAGTGTTTCTGGAGAAAGAGATGTCTGGACTACTTAGCTTAGCCTGCTGTCAACCTGACCTGTCTCCAGGTAAGTAGCAGAGAATGGATAGATGGATGGATGGCACTAATGTACACTGATGGGGCACTGCTCTCCTTTTCACACACACATAGACATATATACTTTTCTCCTTAGTTTAACTGTAAATCGTTGCTCTGTGCTCAACATAGCTCTTGTGTGTTTCTCTTCCTCTGACTTCCTTTTGTTCCCGTGGCTCTGATCCCTATAGATGTTTCGACCCCTTCTACACTCTGTCCTTCATCGGCCTACACCTGCTCTGTTGCTCACCTCACACCTTTCCCCTCTCGTCTACTGGCTCACAAATAGCCGTGAGGTCATGAACATCTTAGATCCCCAGCGAATTTCATGAATCACTGCAAGTAAACCTGGTTGCGAGAGCAGCTGCTGCGCAATTTGCTCATTTGAGGCAATCAATGAAAATAACAATGAATGGTTACAATACTTCCAAGAGATTACACTGACACACAAATACACACACACACACCATGCTCCAGTCCTGCTAATTGCTGGCTATTAGTCTGCAAGACTGGGATTACATGTCTTATTAAATACAGAATTTCAAATGAGCTTCATTAAATAAGAAAGTACTCCCTTTTAATGAAGCTAATTTATATGGAAATTACACATAATACTGACGATTCAGTGAGAGATTTATCCTCATTGGAAGAAGGGAAGGAGCAGGATAGTGATTTTCCTCCCCTTGCCTTAGCCAGCCCCTGCTTTTGGATGTTTTCTGCAAGTTTGCTTTTGAAACACATCCTCAGAGGGTTCAGGTTATATTTCAGCAGTCAGGGTGTGTGTTTATATGTGCGTGTGTGCGCATGTGTGATGAAGAGCATGTGTGTGAACTCCTGTCCTTGTGCTGACCCTGCAGAGCTCCAGCCTGCCTCTCTGGTTCCCACTGATCCATCATGCTGTCTGAATGCCCAGAGAAAACCTATTACTCTGAACCAGCACAACACATTAGCAGTGAGCTGCAGGTGTCTCTCCTCTTCTGTGCTGTGCTCATTCCTCACCATCCATGGATGCAACGTTATGTTTACAGCACCCTAGCAGTCAAACTGCACAACAGTGAAGTCGAGGTACGTCACCTACCTAGAATACCCTCGTAATGGGATAAATACATATTCCAACCCATCAGGTGATGCAGTTTGTTGGTTGATTGCATAGCAAAGACTGCTTTAAGAGTTTTTGCTGCACCCTATGTGATAAGACTGTTTCTGTCTTTCTCACTTTTGACTAGTGATTTATTAATGCAGGTCTGTATGCAGTTATGCCCCTGCAGACTGCTTCGGTCCCTGAGGCAAAAAGCTCAGCGTTGTCCTCTGGTGGTAATTAGAAGAAGTACAGTTTGGCCAATATCTCCTCACATATCTGGACACCATCCGTGGTGAGTATACAGTCAATGAAAAATGTTTAAATCAAAGAAGGTCTCATATCTCTAAGTGAAACAGGTGGAGAGATTTAACAAGTAGGAGATGAGACAAGGAAGTTTCAAAAATTAATATTTTGAGAGTATTTGCTTTAAGAATTGCATTTTCCTTACTGGATAATTATTTACAGTACTCATACTACTATTCACTTTTTTATGAAGCTTGAATGGAGACAGGTCTACAAGTCAACCTGCAGGCAATATGCAAAAAACCGTTCGACAGGTGTGTAATGAACAAAGGCTTTATTCAAACATGAAATTAAAAAAGTGACAAAGAAAGTGATCAGAACTCAAACATTTGCATAAAATATACCATCAGAGCAGCTCAGAAACAACATATTTGAAAAAAGGAAATATATCGCAACATCTATAAACAAGCAGCAAAATAAAAGAAAATCAGTGGACAACAAATGAACTATTAACACAATAAATGCATGTTTCTGCTGTGCATGTCATTCTTTAAGTGATTTCACACTCGTGCATTGATGATTGTTACCACCTAGAGGTTACTTATAGTGTTCATTTACTGCAGACCTTTTTAGTTTGCAACAATTACAAAATGGACACAGTTATAACTGTGCAACTCAAAATTTTAGTTAACAATGCAGAAACAGTCCAAAGTAGGGAGTGTTATGGTGCTCTGACATAATGAATATAATGCAAAAAAACAAAACAACAAGTGTATTCCAGTGAGATTATTCAGGCTATTGTGTCTCAAAGATAGGGGGTCATGTTTTAGAGCCTAAACATCTGTTGGTTGTTATACAGCGTGGCATATGATGAGCAAAAAAACAAAACAAAAAAAAACTCATGTAGTTTGTTAAATCTATATCCGGCCCTGTAATCCAACTGGGAAACACCTGCAGGACCAGAAGAAATAAAACACTGACCACTTGGCCCTCTGGTCATATATTAAAACTGATGTGTGGATGACTAGTGTCATTATGAAGGTGCTTTTCACTATCATGAAACATTGTTGTGAAAGCTACAGCGTACACCTGCCGCATAGTGTTAACTGATCACTGTTTTACAACTGAGTTCACTTTGCTCTAATAAGGCCATGAAGTTAAATAAACCATCAGGCTAAGTACATTTTTATACTCATACCACTATGTATACCCACACTAACAGTTCAGCAAGCTTCAATCTTATATTAAAAAAACAATTCATATCAATATGGGTGCAAAACATATTCACATGTACTGAACAACAGTGGAGTTTCCCTTCTATAAAAATAGCTTAAAAATCTGACATATTTTAGTACAGTGTAGGGTTAAGTCAGTTTTCCTCTCTTTTACATCTGAGACAGTTTAATAACAGGCTGGGACATACATCAGTCCTCTGCTCTCCTTCCCTCCTATGACACTGCCATACACAGACACGAGGCTGTAAAGAACCTCAAATTCCCAATAAGGAGCGCTAAAAGGAGGAAAAATGAATGGCATGCTCATCTCCTTCCTGTTCTAGACAAAGACTCCAAACACCAAACTGTCTTCAGATACAATCTTTTCGGAGCTTCACATGCACAGTGGTTCAACAGAGGAGCCTTGATCTGTGGCAGGAAAGAGTATGGCCAACAGTACATAGGCTCTGTACCGGAAACAAATTCCTTGTGTGTAACATACTTGGCCAATAAAGGTGATTATCCTTATCCTTACAGTCTGTGTGCTCCACAGCAATGTCAGGATCATTGAAAAGGTGAAGCAGGAAGGACAAAACGTGCCACATTTGGCAAACTGAAATCACAAAATCTCTCTCACATAACATAGGGCATATGAGGGGGAGAGACATAGAACAAGCATTTAGTAACCAATAACCTCAACAACAGTGAACTAAAGGACAGATGTAAAATACAACCAACAGGGCAGGAGGCAACAGATTGTCACATTTCATGCTCTTTACACAGGCGATACTTTTTTACAAGACATCATCATCATCATCATCATTCAGGCCCAGTTAATTCACAAACATACATGATAGGCTAAACAATACTAAAAACCACATCTCCTCAGATACAACTCCCACTACACCATGGGATGAAACTTGTAGAGTAAGCGGTGAACAGCTTGTCCCCTGATACCCTAGAATACAAAAGCAAACAGAGAAGGCAAACAGAACACAACACAACACAAGCAGAACGAGTGATACAAACCACTAACGTCATAAGGACACTTGAAGAAAGATTGTATTGTTTGGGTTAACTAAATGCAGTTGCTATGTACCACTGTGTTTGCTGGTTATAGCTTCTCAAAGCATGTAAAATAATAACTTTCTGTAGTATATGACAAAAAAAAAAAAAAACTCCACCTCTTGCAGCAGTTGTAAAAAGGCCACTGAATGCTTGTGTGTTTGTGTTTGTGTATGTGTATGTGTGTCTCTGATTGTGTGTGAGAAAAATGCAAACTCAACAGCACAGGCAGGCGCTAACCGTTAGCCCAGTCTTTAGCCTTATACCTAGTCTTTAACCTTAAACCAAAATGCAGTGACATTACCATATAAAAGACTGAAGTGCAGCTTCAAACAATTTTCTTGCTCAAGATTAAAATCATGCCAAGATTTAACTGTGCGCATACAGTACAGCATCACAGGTTACAGTACAGCTTCCTCTTGGTGCGTCTAGCCTGGATGAGCCCCTGTAACAGGCTGCTCGGCAGGCTAGTGATAAAAGCAAACAAATATATAAAAAGTGCCTCAATCCTGTAGCATGATGGATTTCAAAGGCAGAGGCTGTCAAATAATGGCAGTAAATGACCAAGCAGTTAGGGTACATGCTTCAGTTTTCTGGCTCCAGCTATGTGAAATAGCACAGATATTATAACAGACCAGGCTGCTCAAAGACGTCTTTCCCCTAATCAACACATCCATACTAGATCTGATTAACCTCTCTCTATTAACAGGTTATGTTCCACAGGCTTTTAAACTTGCAGTAATTAAACCTCTACTCAAAAAGCCTACTCTTGACCCAGGTGTCCTAGCTAATTATAGATCAATATCCAATCTCCCATTTATTTCCAAAATCCTTGAAAAAGCTGTTGCAAAGCAGTTATGTGACCACTTGCACAAGAATGATTTGTTTGAGGATGTTCAGTCAGGATTTAGAGTCCATCATAGTACAGAAACCGCATTGGTGAAAGTCACCAATGATCTGCTCCTAGCCTCGGACAAAGGACTTGTCTCCATACTTGTCCTCTTAGATCTCAGTGCTGCTTTTGACACCACTGATCACAGCATCTTACTGCAGAGACTTGAACATGTTACTGGGATTAAAGGAACTGCGCTAAGTTGGTTCAAATCTTATTTATCAGAAAGATTTCAATTTGTTCATGTTAATGACAAATGTTCCACACAAACTGAAGTTAGTCACGGCCTTCCACAGGGCTCTGTGTTAGGTCCAATTCTCTTCACTTTATACATGCTCCCTTTAGGCAATATTATCAGGAAGCACAACATAAATTTCCATTGCTATGCAAATGATTCTCAGTTATATTTATCTATGAAGCCAAATGAATCAGGTCAGCTGGTCAAACTTCAAGCATGTCTTAAAGACATAAAGACCTGGATGACCTGTAACTTCTTACTTCTAAA
>NW_018127986.1:1479064-1490434 GCF_001952655.1 Monopterus albus | reverse complement strand
GGAGGCAGAGCCTTTAGCTATCAAGCTCCTCTCCTATGGAACCAACTCCCAGTCTCAGTTTGGGAGGCGGACACCCTCTCTACCTTTAAGATTAGACTTAAGACGTTCCTTTTTGATAAAGCTTATAGTTAGGGCTGGATCAGGTGACCCTGAGCCTTCCCTTAGTTATGCTGCTATAGGCCTAGGCTGCTGGGGGGGCCCCATGATGCTCTGAGTTTCTTTCCCCTCCCCTCCTCTCTCCTCTCCTCTCCTCTCTCTCCCTATGCTTCTATATGCCACCATTACACATTACTAACTTTGTGCCTCCTCTCTCCCATGACTTTTGTTGTGATTTGGCGCTATACAAATAAAATTTGATTTGATTTGATATTCATTTAGGATCTTTTCCTGACAACAGCATGATATGTCCTGCAGAGCAGAAAGGTTTTATTTTGGGACATGATCCAGTGGCCTGTTCTGTGAGTTGAACTGAATAAGGCCCTAACTTAAAATGACAACTCGTACATTTAATCTGTACATTACCATTTTATATTAAGTTGCCCTGAAGTCAAAATTAGCTTTTTAAGGTACCTTACTGTGATGTTAACTAATTTAATGTGAAATTACTGAAGAACAACTCAGTTTAAAGTACCCGAAGAGCGATTAGAGTTCCACACAAAAGGACACTTTGAAGAGCTGTATCTACCTGTTAAAGCATCAAAACCAGCTCTGTTCTGCCCATGTCCCATCTGTTGAGAACCCATATTAATAATAAACATTTCTAGCAGACCGTTAACACTGAACTTCTCCATAGAGAACTTCAACCCCAAAGGGACAGTTATGTAAGGTTTCTTAGTGCGCTTACATAGTTGTTTTGGAGAGCAGTAGAGAAAATGTGGAGTTGTGTAGAGACAATGTCACATTGTCAGAACTCCCTCACTCAGTCCCCCCAGTTTTTCCATCTCTACGAAGCTTTGGCTTTTCTTGCCCGTGGTGATGTTTTATCCTCAGATTTCACAACCCCATTGGCAGCACCACCTGTTAAGTGGACAGAAACATCCTCAATTAAGGTGATATACTGTACAGCAAACAAATCTTACACATTAAGTATTTAAAATATAAACTAAAACACAAAATCACAACTGACCAGATGCTGACGTTCCTGAATACTCACCCCTTGTAGGATCCCTTTTGTGAGGCGTGCTCTTTGGACTTTGCGTCTTCCTCTTTGAGGCCTGGTTCTGGCTGTGCTCCCTCCACTTTTTCAACTGGAAGTTAATGAATTTCCACATCATCCAGGCCTGCGTAAGGCAGATAGCTGCCAAACAAGTCATCCTGACAAGTGGGGAGGACACAATTTAAGAAGTTAAAGTGATTCAGCTGCTGAACATGAAAACAAAACACTGACCTTTTTTTTTTTTTTTAATTTGTCTTTAAGCACAATACCAGTGGTAAATTATCGAGGTATGAGGCATTAAGAGCTCTCCCTGTACGTTGCCATCTGGACTTGCCTTATGGTGAGAACATTGAAGTTGCCTTCAGCTAAGGAAAAGCCCTGGTTTTCTGTACGGGGCAGCCCAAAGCCAAACGTCAGAACTGAGAGTGTGAGGGTGAGGAGGCGGGCGATGACAAAAAGCAGGGCCCACAGAGTAAAACTATAAAGGTAAAAAAAAAAAAAAAGAAAAAAAAAAAGATATGACATCAGGTTGCTCAGACAGGCAAGGTGCTGCTATCCACCAAACAATACATGCTAGGAAAACGTTACCCTTTCTGCTTGTTCTCATCACTGAAGTAAAAAAGGCGTGAAGCATGGAACAGGAGCTCCACCAGGTAGTGAGGGACGAGCAATACCAGGCCCAGTCGGTGGAAGCTGAACAGACAGGACACAGAGAGAGGGAAGGCAACACAGAAATAAATGAGGACAATTCAGGGCCTGAAGAAACAAAAAGTGATGTGCAGGTGAGCAAGAGTTTATATGAGGAATAAAGATGGAATATTCTTCTTGTGAATATTGTTTCATTCATCCTTACACAGAAAACTACACTATTTCACTCACTTTAAGACATAAGCACCAATGATGTGGACAACATAAAGGCAAATGTAATAGAGCTGGCGGGGGATGTCCTCCTGTAGAGAGCAGAAGAGAGTCTGTATCAGTACTTTTCACATCCAACATGACAGCTTCATTTACTGGAAATGTTTTTCACTGACAAAACATAGGCTCAGAGCACTGAAATCTTTGTACTCATCAACTGGTATAAGGACGTTTATCATTAGCTGACATATAGGATGTAAGAATGAGGGCCTTAAAGCCCCAGTAAGTACTTTGACTGTTTGGCGCCCTCTACAGATGCTGAGTATAATTCACTTTTACACTAATGCCATAAATACCAGTTGCACTTTGACCCCTCCTCATGGAGGGTGGTACATGTGCATTTGTTTACAAGCTGAAGCTGTTACTGAACCAGGAAAGAAATTGTCAGAAGCCACAGAATGGTAAAGCAATATTACAGGATTTTATACAAATACAACTCTCCATAGTTTTATTTATCGTGACATTGAAGATGAACACTCATAACAAAAAGAATCACAAATAAGAATGGCTTTTTTTTGTTTGTTTTACTGAAATACTGCTTGTATTTTCAGATAGTCTGCTAAGCATTTGAATGTGGATGTGTGTAATCAAATGAAATGATGATGGCAACATGATATAGTCTCATATTGCACATAATACACATTGGGCAGTGTAATTTATGACAAGCTAGCCGAGGTAGGTTTGTTAGGCTTTTTTGGTGTGACCATGACAAAGGCTGACCAAACTTTCTGGTGTGAGATGAATTAATTTATTTGGGGGTTGGAGGAAGATGACTTTTGACATCTGGAAAAAACAGAAATCTCTGTGAGATGGGATGACATCGACAGGGTTACAGCCTATTTCATAAATAGCATTAGGAGAGATGTGCACTCTGTTGTCGTGTTGTTGTTGTTTTCGTGTTAGCAGTTAGGAGAGATGTGCACTCTGTTGTCGTGCTGTTGTTGTTGTTTTCGTGTTAGCAGATCCCTACAGCTGACGTCGGAACAGTAGTAACAGTACTTTACAGCAACCCTGCTCATTTACAAAGTATAATTCATACGTTGCCAATAGTGCAGTTCTTTCTATAGTTTTACTGTTTGGTCACTCTAATTTTTCTCTGCCTCCAACATGGCCTTTTTCGGTCTCTTTGCCACCTCTGCCTTCTTCTAGAACTAGAGCTGAAGGGTTGTAGTTGTGTGTGACGTGGTGTTGTAAAGTGTTACGCAAGAGGTCTCCAGGACGGTGATCCAAATTTACATGGTGCAATAACAGATGATCCAGGTAAACAGTGGTAATGGAAGAGATGCCACTCACCTTATTACATGTCAGAGGGACAGCAAAATGATTTTGAAGCTGTTATTTTAATGTAAAAATGTTACATATTGTTGTTTCAAGTTCTTATCCACTCCTTAAGAGGTAATATGGATGGTATGCCTGTAAAGCACCAAGTTTTACAAGGGCCACTGATATATATATATATTTTTTTAACAAATAAAAAACTGAATAATTGGGCGTGCAAAATTATTCAGCCCCTTTACTTTCAGTGCAGCAAACTCTCTCCAGAAGTTCAGTGAGGATCTCTGAATGATCCAATGTTGACCTAAATGACTAATGATGATAAATAGAATCCACCTGTGTGTAATCAAGTCTCCGTATAAATGCACCTGCACTGTGATAGTCTCAGAGGTCTGTTTAAAGCGCAGAGAGCATCATGAAGAACAAGGAACACACCAGGCAGGTCCGAGATACTGTTGTGGAGAAGTTTAAAGCCGGATTTGGATACAAAAAGATTTCCCAAGCTTTAAACATCCCAAGGAGCACTGTGCAAGCGATAATATTGAAATGGAAGGAGTATCAGACCACTGCAAATCTACCAAGACCTGGCCGTCCCTCTAAACTTTCAGCTCATACAAGGAGAAGACTGATCAGAGATGCAGCCAAGAGGCCCATGATCACTCTGGATGAACTGCAGAGATCTACAGCTGAGGTGGGAGACTCTGTCCATAGGACAACAATCAGTCGTATACTGCACAAATCTGGCCTTTATGGAAGAGTGGCAAGAAGAAAGCCATTTCTTAAAGATATCCATAAAAAGTGTCGTTTAAAGTTTGCCACAAGCCACCTGGGAGACACACCAAACATGTGGAAGAAGGTGCTCTGGTCAGATGAAACCAAAATCGAACTTTTTGGCAACAATGCAAAACGTTATGTTTGGCGTAAAAGCAACACAGCTCATCACCCTGAACACACCATCCCCACTGTCAAACATGGTGGTGGCAGCATCATGGTTTGGGCCTGCTTTCTTCAGCAGGGACAGGGAAGATGGTTAAAATTGATGGGAAGATGGATGGAGCCAAATACAGGACCATTCTGGATGGAAACCTGATGGAGTCTGCAAAAGACCTGAGACTGGGACGGAGATTTGTCTTCCAACAAGACAATGATCCAAAACATAAAGCAAAATCTACAATGGAATGGTTCACAAATAAACATATCCAGGTGTTAGAATGGTCAAGTCAAAGTCCAGACCTGAATCCAATCGAGAATCTGTGGAAAGAACTGAAAACTGCTGTTCACAAACGCTCTCCATCCAATCTCACTGAGCTCGAGCTGTTTTGCAGGAGGAATGGGCAAAAATTTCAGTCTCTTGATGTGCAAAACTGATAGAGACATACCCCAAGCGACTTACAGCTGTAATCGCAGCAAAAGGTGGCGCTACAAAGTATTAACTTAAGGGGGCTGAATAATTTTGCACGCCCAGTTTTTCAGTTTTTTATTTGTTAAAAACGTTTGAAATATCCAATAAATTTCGTTCCACTTCATGATTGTGTCCCACTTGTTGTTGATTCTTCACAAAAAATTACAGTTTTATATCTTTATGTTTGAAGCCTGAAATGTGGCAAAAGGTCGCAAAGTTCAAGGGGGCCGAATACTTTCGCAAGGCACTGTATATAAAAAAGCTGATGCTCTGCTAACATAGGGCAAAAACATTTTATAGAACATAACTTTTTAACTGTACCTTACCTTCCGTATTTTTTGAAAGTACAGTTCAGGAAGTGCGTGGAGCCAATAGGCAATTTGGCAAATGTAGAAGAACTTGACCTGAAAACTAGACAAAACACAGGTTGTGCCTGGGTGTTATTTTGGCATGGACAGAAATTATATCACATTAATATACAACTAATCTTGTGCTGCATGTTGCACTATTTTGTAGCAATTTAAAATACACTGACATCCACAACAAGTCACAAAAAAGAAAAGAGAAAAGAACATAGCTTGACCCAAAATCCGAAACACAATCTGTATATTTTGATGTTTTTCCTCATTGAATGCTCAGACTGAATATAGAAAATAATGACAAACTCCAAAAATCACATGAAAAACACAAGTGCATCATGCATTATAAAAGCAGAGCTGAAACTGCTAAAGCTCAGAATACAGCTGAATCAAAATCCTTCCCAATAAATTAGCTCATTTATAACTGGAATGAAGTGCTTCACTTTTCTGGGCTTAATCACAGTTATAAAATACAATCTTATGATGTGCAGGAGTCAATAAATCTTGACTTACACCATGTGAGTGTGTGGGTAACCCTCCCATAAGAAAGTAGGATTTCTTGCAAAGTCCTCCTGTCAGAGAAGCAGAGACACTGTGTAAGGTAAAGCTTAATGCAGTGGCACAGTGTGTTTCTGTGACTCCTGACCCTCATACCGCTGTAAGGATGCTGCAGCCCCAGACAAAGGAGAACAGGTAGAAGGCTGCAAGCTGCCCAGACTCGTTGAACTTGCTGTGTTTGGTTTTTGACAGGTGCAACCTTCTGTTCACTTTCTGAAAATAAACAAAAACATTACACAAGGTGAACACATTCATCACATTTCACCTGTTAACATCTCATTTCAGAACAAAAATATTTGTGAATACATTTTCACTACCTGATTTTTAAGGAAAAAAGATTAAGTATAAAAAAACCTGCCCATTACTGAGTTATAATTATTGTATTAGATTAACTAGAGTAACCATGTAGGTTTTCCTCATTTTCCTTCTTCCAAAAATATTGTAATTGTAGTTCTTTGACCTCATGGGATAACACTGCATTCTTTTTAAACCTGTCTTCAATCTGGGCAGCTCAGGAGGGTCATCTCTTGATCGCAGGGCTGGTTTTGATCCTCCGCTCCACATGTCAAAGTGTCACAGAGCCCCAGATAGAATGTATTTTTCCACAAAAACAAGGGCTGCTGATTTTTACCCCATCTCTTAAACTGTATGTGCATAAGGAAGGGATCCTTTAATGACCTCTATGAAGTGGAGGAGTAATTATAGCTATATTTTAATAGTTACATGGGTTCTGACTACGGTTTTGAAACAGACATACAGTAAAAAAAATGTAAACCTATTCTTTAAGACGGACATATTTTTAAAAATTCCTTGTACACTGTTGAACATGGTTCACATACATGCGGACTGGGGAGACTGGGAATCTAACCACCAACCTTCCGATTGGGAGATGACCGCTCTATCCAACCCCACAGCTGCTCAACTAATTTTCTGAATAAATATGTTTTCTCTCTTAGTAACACCCCACTGGGACTTGGCATCAAAGCCAAAAGATGTTATAGTTTCAGTCATTATGTGGTCGTGCACACAGAGCTCTGCAGAATGAACAGTCATAGACCAAACATTAGTCATACTGTAGAGACAAACACTACTGTACACAGACAATATTACGATTTACTTCAATTCTTGTAAAAACAGACTTGTGATAAGTTACAGATGAGGAGTTTGTTTCATTTATACCATAATATGTATACCGCATACCATATTTATGAAAACAAAATTAAAAAGATAAAAATGCATAAATAAATAAGCCAGTGCTCCAAAGGGAAGATGATGTGAACCAGTATGATGGGTGCCGAGCTTGGATACTCACATCAAGAATATATTCTTGTATCAAGGCATGAAGGATGACCGCAATAAGCAAGTAGAAAAACACAGTGGCCACATCTTTAGGGCCATACTGGTAAAGGTTCGCTGGCTCGCTCGTCTCATCTGCAAAAAAATTAAAGAACTGTAAAGCTAAACACTGGCTAGAGATGTAGAATAATCAATCAGAAATCAGATGCAGGGAATCCTTATTAACAAATTAAAGTTTTTTTTTTTCCAACTGATTACTGGACATATGGCTCACCGAGAACTTGTGTAGTAACATTGTACTGGACTGTGATGAACATTATGGCAAACTTTGCTGTGACCTGGAACAACAAGAGAGAAACAATATTATTGAACTGACATTGAGAGTAAAGGTCTGTCAATGATCACTGGCAGATTTCCTTCAAAGGAGGCCAAATCATCATGTGGATATACTAGCATTGTATCCCCTTAGATTGTCCATGTTATGCTCACTTGTGTTACCTTTCTGGAGTCTGTGCATTGATCAGTGAACATGTTGAGCATGTTTAATTAATAGCAAACAAATTTTACTTATATATATCATATCGGAACAAGCTAGACACACCAGTCATGTCTGCTGGCCACTAAAAAGAAACGTTTAAAATGTAATGAATATTTAGTGACTTACGGGCATAAAAAGATGCAAGAGTCAAAATAAAACTGTATTACATATTTAAAACAGTATTACATATATTTTAATTCTTACATTTTCAGTTTTTTGTGTATAAAGTATGAAACATTGAAACTATATTTTTTACAACCTGTAACTGTTTGAATTTTTAAGTGACCATCACTTACTATTTGTATTTATAGGTGCCTGTCACATTTTTCAATCAATCAATAAACAGGGCTTATACCCGAGTTTGTGCTGGAAAAGAGGGTAAGGATGTGTCGAATTAGCAAAGATTAACCTGGACCCTGATTCTTAATGACTCAATCCTGGTTTAGTCTTGTGGTATCAAACTTCATCATTTCATGCACATACTGAGGTCATAACGGGGGTGTGGAGACCTCCAGAGGCTGACTGGAGGGGCTCCCAGGATTCTCTTACAAAATTAGGTATATTTAAAGTTCACTGCCTTTATTACAATGGCCATCATTGCATCAGGGTGAGTGTGTATTATGAGCTTCACTTTCCCCTGCATGTTAGCACCGCTCTCCAAAGATAAATGTTAAGATAAAATCTTAACTAAATGGAGATCTGGAAAGTGGAAAGATATTTTCAAAACGTTTTTAGTCTGTCAGCTGAGTTTAGGTGGGACAGGCCAGTGGAAGGATAAATATGTCGTTTAAACAGTCAGTAGTACATCATGTATTGATTTGCTGACTGGCAAAATGACCTGTTAGTTGTACCACTGGGCCTGCTCGCCATCCTTCTTGGAAAATGGTGAGATACATGAGGACAGAGACAGTCTAGTGCCCTGCCCCTCGGGTGCTGCTGCCATGTCAGCTAACGCTAGCTAGCAGCGGCTAATAACATTCGGCTAAAATCAGCGCCTGCGCTTTTCCTGCCATACCACACAGTACCTCGAACATCAGGCCGAGGAGGATGATCATGGCCAAACACGAAACCATATCGGCGTGATTCTGGATCACAAACTCATGGCTCAGCACCGGCGGACTCTTGTTCTTCTTACGGAAACCCATTGCTCACGAACACTGGAGCTAGCTTCCCCCCTGCCGTACGGCTGCTGTTGGCCTGTGTCTCTGCTGATGGATGTTAACGCTGCTCTGGGCCGATCGCAGTCCCTAAGCACAGTGAACCGCTGCTCATGTGCTTAAAAACAGTCATGAAGATACATCACACCAAACCAAACAACACCCACTTTTCCTCCTGGTAAAGTGAGATAATGGGTCCTCCCACTTCAAAACCCCATTCATGAACCGCCCAGTGCTTTGACGTAAAGGAGAACCCAGGCCCTTGGTGCGTTCACGTACTACAAGGGAGAAGCCAGTTTTCTTAGAACATTTGATAACAGCAGAGATAAGCAAAGCGGACTTAAAGCTCACCACACCTACACAGTAGCTTGCGAATTCAGATTCAGATTTTATACTCTATGTTGTAAATGTAATTTTAAATTGATAAAATCGCGATTTTTTCATTCTACACTGAGTAGCCTAACCCTATGAGCCTTACCCATAAAAAATCACTGCACACTAATGCAAAAGCCCTGCTATAAATATAAAAATAGTGCTTGTGTTAGTGATATTATCTGTTAAGACTGTCACAGCGCTATTTATGTCTGTGGTAAATACTGATGCCAGTGTTTATGGTGGTATATAGGCTACTCTATATACAACAGTGGGACCAGTTGTGGAAGTATTTACTGTACTGTACTGTAGCCTATTGTATAGAATTTTAAAGTATTTTAGTTTACTTGAGTTTTACCATTGTAGGCCTATGTTAACTTACACATGTACTGAAATATATTTCAGATGGAAACATCACTCTTTTTAAAAATTCTTCTACACTACATGGCATGCAAGCTACTGGTTATTTTCCAAATTAATTAATTACAAAATTCAAAAAACATTGGCTCAACATAAAAAATATGTTGCTGTATGTTTACTGTGATAGATTAAAAATTCAAAATAAAATACATTATATAAAATTGTCTCAACCTCCTATGCAAAACTAGTAGGCTACATTTCTGGCTGAAAATACTTAGGCCTATGAGTAAGATTTTAAATGGGGACCGTTTACTTGTAAGGGTGTATTTTATATGGATAGGCTATTAATTTCATTTTCCTGTCACTTATCTTGAAAAGGCGACCGGAAGTTTCAATTTTGAGTCTTTTTCCCTTCTTTTTGGAAGGCTGTGGTTTAAAAGGCAGACCAAGTCAGATAACAGGTAATAGCCTACCTAATTTAGGGACGGTATTTATATTTCTTAGTGTCTCCAAACATTCTTAATCGTAGCCGAACGCTGCAAAATAATCTTTAAACATAATGTAACGCTACTGTAAGTTGCAAACCAATAGTAAGTTTGTGGTTGCCTAATCAATTAACCACTGTTTCAAGTTTTGTGTCGCTGTAAGAGCGGTATTATCCCCTTAAGAAAATTATGCTTTTGTAAAAGCCATCCAAGTAGCTAGTTTTTTTTTTGTGGCTTTAAGTGGGCCGTGTTTCGTGACCATTCAGCCTTTATTGTATGTTAGCTCCTCAACAATTAGCAGTCTAAAACCCATTCGGTTGCGTGAACTGAAACATAACCCTTTCTGTTTTTAGGCACCAGAGGGCGATATGAGACATGTCCTGAACTGATGAAGCCTATTGGATCAGAGGTGAAACGTCTTCGACCTAGAAATCAATCCAGTTGATTTTTTCAGTTTACTATGACCTGAATGACTGAGAATCTGCACAGACATGAGACATGTCGATGTACCGCAGGTAGCAGTATCTAATCTTCCCTTTTCTCAGTTCAGTACATTGAATGTATTGTTAATGGTTTAGTAGTACACATCAGCGCACCGTGACGCCATATAACGTCTTTATAATATTATATAAAAGTATGCAATATAATTAGACAGGATTATCTATATTAATAGAGGTTTTAAAACGTGGGTTCGTAGCGCTACTTAGCGCTACCTGACAACCGAGAGTCTGTATAAATTCAGCCAACCACATATCCAGGTCCATCTTTCAAAGGCCAATCACATGCCAGAGTCCGTCTTTCCTTTGAATCAAATGGCTAAGCCCAGCTTTTACCGCTGGTCCATCTTTCTAAGCCAATCACATGCCAGAGTCCATCTTTCTGTTGCCAATCAAATGGCTAAAATCCATCTTTCTACTACCAATCATGAAACGCTGTCCATTTTTCACCGTAGCAACGGTCCTCCTGTTTTGTTTCTCTCGTCGCTACGGGAAACTTAAAGTTGCGGAACCACAAGAACCGTAAGTTACATTTACCTTTCTGTCTCCAAACTTTGTTTAACATCACTGAGAAAGTGGCACTTTACATGAACGCGAAGTTAACGCTAACATGAAGCTACTACTGTGTGTGTTCGAGTGAACAGCCACTTTATTAATGCATAACCTTATTATTAAGTCAGTGTTTATTTGTCATATGCACAGTTAGGAAACTATTACTGCTATATTACTACTTGCTTTTCAAAAATCTACCGTTTAAAATGTTTCAAATATAACTATGAGACACACCGACACGTTTTGCTCATTTGTTAACGCCATTGTACTGTATGTTTACTGTCATTTTAATGTCACTTAGTACACTTGATGTTAGTGGCTTGGCATGGTCTTCTTGTTATTTCAGATGGCATCTCAACCTGCATGATACAGAACAGCTAACTAACTGCTTATAATAATGTCAGTTTGACTAGTTTATGGCTGGGGTTTAATCTGTCCCATTTCT
>NW_018127986.1:1477914-1478720 GCF_001952655.1 Monopterus albus | reverse complement strand
CAGCTGCACTTGTGGCTTTCACAATACCAAGGTAACTTCACTTACAGTAAATGGTCAAGCTGCACTTTTATATTAATGTGTTTTTATTCTGATAAATAAGAAAATATGTAAACATTTCTTCTATATTTTCAGGCATCCTTCATTCAATAAGGCAAAACCCAAGTATAGATATGTTATGTTAATCCCTCAACAGTAGGAACCTCAGAAAAGGCAGTGCTGGTTTCCCCTTTCAAAACCCTTTTTTAACCTTTGACAAGAGTCAGCACCGTTTTTATATAGGCATTCCCTAACAACAAAACAAATTACACTCTTTGTGCATACAAAATTGCAAACCTCAGAAAATGTGCCACTTCAGTCCAGTCCTATTCAGCCTTGTGTAGACAATAGACAGGACCTTAAGAATGGAAACAGTAAAACAGGGAAGAATAGGAGACAACCCCCCAAGAGTACCAGATATTTAGAGTTTTATATCCTGACAATAGGGAATTTATAGGGTGAACGGGTGTGCCTTCATTTGGGATGGATTACATTTTGATTAACTATCGGGTCCAGTGTGGCCTGGCCACGTTTCATCATCAAGTGGGGGCGACAGCACTGTACGTAAGCAGAAGAAATGGTATGGTTTTTATCAGAAGGTAAAACTGTATCGTTACTAGTTTAAGTGACTAAAATACTGACACGTCATTTATGTTATAAATCAACTAGTAATAGGAACTAACCAGTTTCAGTAGCATCATCTCTTTTTTCTTAAATGATTATGCTTTAGATTTTGTAAGACAGCATAAAAACTGCTGAAATGTGTTTAC
>NW_018127986.1:1472833-1475515 GCF_001952655.1 Monopterus albus | reverse complement strand
GGTGGCTAGGTACACATCGGAGTGCATAGCTTTTTCATCAAATGCTGGTCTGTTCCCACTGCGCTTCCAGGACCCCCAGAACCTATGGCAGTGCCCACCTACAAGTGGCTCCTCACAGTGTACAGCCAAGATATCCTCAACAGATTGGAGGATATCAAAGCTAACATCACCTCGACATATGGCTCTATTCTGAAGCTGGATTCCACCAAAAAGGTTAAGGCAGCAGCTGTAAAGTTTTAGAGCATCAGTATATAAGACCCTAAAAGTTAATGTTGTCCTTGCATCAACAAACATTTTTAAAACATACCTGTGTATTTAGTTAAATCATTATTAATACTTATACATAAGAATCAAATGTTTTGATAGCATGCAGAACCCTAGGATAATGAAATGCTTACCCTTGAGAAGAGCTTAATAAATTACATTTAAAACCGATGATACATTAAGGCAAATTTTATTTGGAAAGCAACAAATGCAACAACAGTATGTTTGGCTGTTGTGTGTGTCACATGCTATGTGTCACTTGACACCTGTTTTCAGAGAGACTGTACTGATTACTGGCTTATTTATTTTCAGATCACCAAAAAACTGGCTGGAGTTGCTAAAGGTACAGCACAGTGGGTTACTTCTGTTGGAAATGAACCGGGTCAGATGCTGATAAGTGTTCTCACAGCCAGCGAAGGACCAGGGTTGAATCTCATGGCTGCAGGTCTGATTGATAGGTACCAAAAGGTAGGTGTTGATCATCCTGTTGCCCTCTATGTGGACAGTGGTTGCTGCAAGGAGACTGGACTCACCAAGCATAAAGCTAGATTCAGTGGGTGGCCAGACATCATCATTCGCCTTGACATCTGGCATTTCATGCGCCGGTTGGCATCAGGGTGCACCACTGATGCGCATCAGCTCTACCCCATTTTCATGGCACGCATGTCATCATGCATATTTGAGTGGGATGCAGGTGATGTTGCCTTGTTGAGGACAGCCAAGAGGGAACAACTAACTCAGCAAGGTTGGCCCACTCTGACTGAGAGGGAGCTGGACCGTCACATTACCAAAGATGAGCTGGCACTTCACTGCAGGAGGAGGACCCGTGGAGAGGAGACAACTATCCGTCTTCTTGATGGGCTAATCACTGAGCTCATGAGTGGCAAAGGGAATGACGCTCTTGGTGTTCCTTTGCTCGATGCTGTTAGGATGCAGCACATCTGGTGTGTCCAGAAGCAGCATGTGGCATGCATCCAAGATCCTCCAGGTCTGGTACTGTACACAGAGACTGGAAGCATCACCAAGGGAGGCATAGTGTTAAAGACATACCGGTGCGCTAGGGGCTCCACATCATTGGAATCATTTCACTGCCATCTGAATCGTTTCATTCCAGGTTTGTGTAAAACATGAAAGATGTCATTGTTGAATACTTCTTTTTTCTGATACTCTGTTTAGTTAAATATTTGTATTTAGCAGTGTTGGCAGTTTTGTGTTTCTCTTGTGTTGCTTATTGGTAAGCATTCTGTTCATCTTCTGTTACATCTTTTTACATAATACTAATTTAAAATATACTATATATGCTTAAACCTATTACACATTCTTTCAGGAAATAGCGCAAACCTCCTGAACTTCCAGATTTACCTTTTGGAAGGGCTCAATCGTTGGAACCAGGACCGGGCTTCTGCTGCTATCATAAATGAACCTTCAGCCCTGCACACCTATACAGGGGAGTTGCTTCACTGTGTGAATAGCAACTTTGAGAAGCTGTTTGGCAGGAAATTGGTCCCTACGTTCCAACCACCTGGAAAATACACTGGTGAGATGCTTGTGATGAACACAATTAATATTTGAACTGCTGATTTCATATTGCTTTTTCTATATTCTTAATGTTTAATATTTTCTCAGGTGAACTCATTGGGGTACAATACTTGCTGAGGCAAAATAATGAGCCCCTACAAGACATGAACCATGATTCTGAAGAGACATTACAAATGCTGGAGGAGGTTGACACGGAGGAGCCCGGGGACACTGATGAGGGATTTGCTGAGCCTTTGACAGAAGTGGCTATGCTTACAGATCAAAAGGATTATGATGATTCTGCCCAGGCCAGTTCCTGCTGGCCACTGCCATCACACTCATTTGTTCAGCCTGTGCCAGACTCTTCAAGCCAGCAAAGTCTTTTGCCTCACCTCACGCCCTTAGTCCAGCCTCAAGCCCCACCTGTCACGCCTCCACCTGTGCCGTCTGGCCATCCTCAAGCCCCGCCTGTCACGCCTCCACCAGTTCAATCTTTCCAGACAGTAAGTACAACATTCCTTTGTTCTTCCTGTAAAATCACTAGTCTATCAAATAGTGCACATTCACAAATAAACCAGGCTGTATGAAATTTCAATAAAACATTATAGTTAATTATTAAATTAATACATACGTAATTAATGTGGCCAACCTTATTATCACTTTTACAATTTCCAGGCTGTGGATGAGCAAAATATACCTGGAATGGACCATGTAGATGGTTTGGCAGAGTACCTGGTTGGACTACGCTCAGTGACCACCCTGACACTGACCAACCAGCAGGCAAGCACTATTGTTGGGCTGTGGCAAAATATGAGCCAATTTGACAAGGACCGGGTGGTTTATGCTGCCAGACATCAAAACAGACTGTTGACAGGTCGCTTCAGGTCCCCCAAAAAGAAA
>NW_018127986.1:1469498-1471034 GCF_001952655.1 Monopterus albus | reverse complement strand
ACTGCCATCTGAATCGTTTCATTCCAGGTTTGTGTAAAACATGAAAGATGTCATTGTTGAATACTTCTTTTTTCTGATACTCTGTTTAGTTAAATATTTGTATTTAGCAGTGTTGGCAGTTTTGTGTTTCTCTTGTGTTGCTTATTGGTAAGCATTCTGTTCATCTTCTGTTACATCTTTTTACATAATACTAATTTAAAATATACTATATATGCTTAAACCTATTACACATTCTTTCAGGAAATAGCGCAAACCTCCTGAACTTCCAGATTTACCTTTTGGAAGGGCTCAATCGTTGGAACCAGGACCGGGCTTCTGCTGCTATCATAAATGAACCTTCAGCCCTGCACACCTATACAGGGGAGTTGCTTCACTGTGTGAATAGCAACTTTGAGAAGCTGTTTGGCAGGAAATTGGTCCCTACGTTCCAACCACCTGGAAAATACACTGGTGAGATGCTTGTGATGAACACAATTAATATTTGAACTGTTGATTTCATATTGCTTTTTTTATATTCTTAATGTTTAATATTTTCTCAGGTGAACTCATTGGGGTACAATACTTGCTGAGGCAAAATAATGAGCCCCTACAAGACATGAACCATGATTCTGAAGAGACATTACAAATGCTGGAGGAGGTTGACACGGAGGAGCCCGGGGACACTGATGAGGGATTTGCTGAGCCTTTGACAGAAGTGGCTATGCTTACAGATCAAAAGGATTATGATGATTCTGCCCAGGCCAGTTCCTGCTGGCCACTGCCATCACACTCATTTGTTCAGCCTGTGTCAGACTCTTCAAGCCAGCAAAGTCTTTTGCCTCACTTCACGCCCTTAGTCCAGCCTGCGGCCCCGCCTGTCACGCCTCCACCTGTGCCGTCTGGCCATCCTCAAGCCCCGCCTGTCACGCCTCCACCAGTTCAATCTTTCCAGACAGTAAGTACAACATTCCTTTGTTCTTCCTGTAAAATCACTAGTCTATCAAATAGTGCACATTCACAAATAAACCAGGCTGTATGAAATTTCAATAAAACATTATAGTTAATTATTAAATTAATACATAATTAATGTGGCCAACCTTATTATCACTTTTACAATTTCCAGGCTGTGGATGAGCAAAATATACCTGGAATGGACCATGTAGATGGTTTGGCAGAGTACCTGGTTGGACTACGCTCAGTGACCAGCCTGACACTGACCAACCAGCAGGAAAGCACTATTGTTGGTCTGTGGCAAAATATGAGCCAATTTGACAAGGGCCGGGTGGTTTATGCTGCCAGACATGAAAACAGGCTGTTGATAGGTCGCTTCAGGTCCCCCAAAAAGAAAGCAGTTTTCACTCCAGGTGTAGACAGCACAAAGAGATGTGTCCTGGGTTCGAGTGGCTCCCCAGCTCAATGGCCAAACTGTTGCCGTCTGGTTGAGACCATTTTTGTCAGGTTGTGTGATATTCACAGAAGCCCTAAATTCTCTCTAATTTTGCAAGACTATCGAAAGATCAGGCAGCTAATTTTGGGCAACGGCATTGTAATGTCACA
>NW_018127986.1:1434566-1469160 GCF_001952655.1 Monopterus albus | reverse complement strand
CACCTACAAGTGGCTCCTCACAGTGTACAGCCAAGATATCCTCAACAGATTTTCAACAGATTGGAGGATATCAAAGCCAACATCACCTCGACATATGGCTCTATTCTGAAGCTGGATTCCACCAAAAAGGTTAAGGCAGCAGCTGTAAAGTTTTAGAGCATCAGTATATAAGACCCTAAAAGTTAATGTTGTCCTTGCATCAACAAACATTTTTAAAACATACCTGTGTATTTAGTTAAATCATTATTAATACTTATACATAAGAATCAAATGTTTTGATAGCATGCAGAACCCTAGGATAATGAAATGCTTACCCTTGAGAAGAGCTTAATAAATTACATTTAAAACCGATGATACATTAAGGCAAATTTTATTTGGAAAGCAACAAATGCAACAACAGTATGTTTGGCTGTTGTGTGTGTCACTTGCTATATGTCACTTGACACCTGTTTTCAGATAGATTGTACTGATTACTGGCTTATTTATTTTCAGATCACCAAAAAACTGGCTGGAGTTGCTAAAGGTACAGCACAGTGGGTTACAGCCATTCATATTTGAGTTACCACTTAATTGAAAGTTAATTCTTGTTCTTTCCTGGTGTTCTAATCATTTTCTTTGTGCATATAAACTGGGACCTTACTGTTACATTTTTACTTGCTTTTATACATTTCCTTTTTATACCATACCTTCAGCAACCTTTGTTGCTTTACACCATGGTAATAGTTTTTCTTTTGAAATTGTATAAACTAATTAATACACTGGACAGTAATTTTTTCTATTTCAAGAGGAATAATATTAGTAGCTGTTTCACAAATGTATCATATACAAATAAGATCTGTGACATTGTTTTTTTTTCTGTTTCATTACTGAATAAATCTATTCTGAGTAAACTGGTGTCTTGTCTTTTATGGTAACCTAGTAACAGTATAGTGCAAAACAATATTCAAAGCTTCTGGCATGATTCTGCAAAAATCAGTTTTTACTGTAATAAATATCTTTAAAACAGGGCAGGGAATTATATTTAATGCTCCACAATATCTTCACAGCACTTTACAAAAAAGATGCCAATTTTACTTTTACCAGCACTGGATTCGAACCTGCGATCCTGTGAATTCCTCTCGCTTCTCTTCCCCATTTTCTCCCCCCTTTTGCCCCTTCTTCCCCACCTATTGTTCCCCAGCTTTGGCAGAGTCGGTAGAGCATGAGACTCTTAATCTCAGGGTCGTGGGTTCAAGCCCCACGTAGGGCGCAAAACCTTTTCCTCTTTATCTCACACACTGATGAAACAGAATAGGGGGAGCACACTGCAGATATGGTAACCACAGTCGTACAGCATAGAACTCGTCGTGGCTTTGTACCCTACACCAAGCTGACTTCTTGTCTTCCTTTGACTAAACAATTCTGGAGTCCATGGACATGGTGACCACAGCAACAGGAAGACATTATAAAATGCTATCCTCGCTTAGTACTGCTACGTTTCTGGGGGTACTCCATCATAATAATTTTGTGGCCAAATAAAATAATGCCTTTAAATATAATGCATTCTAACTAAAAACTTAAAACACTGTAATTTCAATATGAATTTCTTATAATATTGATGAAACCTTGTTAATTTTAAAGGACATGGATTGTGTAGATGCTGTATTACATTAAATTAGTTGTTCTTTTCTAGTATTTGGACATTGCATGCATCTATGGAGAACTAAAACAAACACTTTTCAGTATAATGCAGTACACTATATAACTGTATTGTGTGACTGTGAATTACAGCCCCACAAAAACAAACAAACAGCTGAGTCAACAACTGATACAGTCTCAGCAAAATAGCAAAAATTATAAATGTTCCCAAGATTGTATTTATGGCAGGGTTATTATGTAGGATTCATTACATTTCATTAGAATTTAATGAAACAATTTTTCTATTCTTCTGATCACTGAGAATATTACTGTTGCTGTTACTACTGCTTATTGTCAAAACAACAAAACATGGTGGTTTATACAGCTGTATTTAATTATTGATGATCCTTATTAGCACTGGCACAGGTGTCAAAGAGGAAAGCCTACTCACGTTTAAAAAAATCACCCTTTAGTGTTCCTTGTTTTGGAGGACATGTTTTATTTTCATTCAGTTAGCTAACTGCAGGTTTGTATAAATATTTGTTTGGTTAACTGTCATTTATATATTATGTACGGATGTTATCACAGTAACAATGGTAATTTAAGTTCCCTTTCATGACACATAAACAAGAGTGATTACTTCAGACCTCTAGGTTTGTTTTCCTTTTCTCTGCAACATACTATAGAAATGTTTTGAATGTATAATTTTTATTTTTTTTCTACCTAATCCTTGTGTTTTTGTGCTGACAGAATTACCAAAATAGGTGAAGAACTGTGGTCTGTCTTTTCTCTGGAAACAGTGAGGAGGGAGGGAGGAGTTTAAACAAAGGCCCTCTCCACATAAAAAAATGGAGGCTTGTGCAGAGAAGCCATGGTGTCCTGCTCCTCAGACTCTACATGCTGCCATTTCTACTTCTAAAGCCTTCAGATAAGACAACTTCCTCAAGATTCTACACTTGGAAGCTTCAAAACATTGTTATATGGGTGTGTATGTCAAAAATATTCATATTACTTATGTTATTTTGTGGTTATAGGCCTAGCTCTTTGCTTATTTTTCTTCCCCTGTCTCTGATACTCAGAGTGCTGCCCCTGCCTGTACTGAACAAAGATAATTACTCAGGAAACGTTTCAGCCAATCAGACGTGGCCTTGCATTTTCCCTGTGAGGAAAGCGACCAGTCAGGTTTTGGCTAACATCACTGGGGCCTGATCGGCTTGCCTGAAGAGCGGAGCCTTTCTCAACTAAAGGCTGAGAGTGTCCTCCATGTTTTATAAGTGTTGACATAACAGTGTGTCAGGCAGCCATGCATCCACAGAGGTAAGCTCTGTCTTTTTTATCTCAGCTCTCTGATAACAACATGGCTTCCTTCTTGTTGTTGTGGTGACTGCTGGTGTCTCATGATGAATGTGCACACCTTAAAATCAGTTTAGTGTGCAGGAGGAGGAGCTGGGGTAGACTGGAGGCCTCGCCAGGCCTCTGTGCTCCACAGTGCTGAGGGTGGGGGCCTGGGTAACGACTCTCACCCTTGCTCTCTCTCTGTGTCTCAGGGTCACATGGGTGCCCCAGACAACGAAGCTGCCAAACAGGAGGCAGAGTGGACCATGGCAAACCCTTTTCCTTTTATATAATGCAAAAAGAGAGTTAGTTTCAAAAATGGCCCCTACATCTTCTCTCTGTTGTGGCAGTCTTGTGTTGTACCCTGGCAGAGGAAAGAATGGGGGATGGGCAAAAGAGGAGGACGGGGGTTATTATGTACCCTTTGTAAGTGGTTTGGCTCCGTGCAGGACATAACAATACTAGTTTTTGTTTTTGTGTATGTACAATAAATTACAGTGTAGTTGGATACAAAATTTTGCCTCAGTATAAACATAAAAAATTACTGAGGTTAGAGTTTCTACTTGCCATATTCATGACCCACATGAAGCAAAACCTTTCCAGTTCTTCCACTCTAACCTAAATAAGATGTTCAGACATAGGCCCTGAGTTTAGTGCCCAAGACTTTGTTGACTTCACAGCACTATTGTGAAACTGTGTATTCCACTCTCTAATCGTCAGACAGTGGCCATTTTGTATGTAGAGAGCTTGGGAGAATTTTATTGTTCTCTTCAAAGATCAGATGCAGGACAGAGAAACAACATGAGACCTTACAGGCCTTTATGTCACATATATGTGTGTGTGTGTTAACTCCCAACTCTGGTTGCTGTGCTTTCGTTCTCCTATGACGGAGTTTTCTTGATTTTACACATAGAACAAATTCCATTGATACATTTGATATAGTTACAAAACAACAGGTTTTGTATATGTTCTGTTAGAACTGCTTATAAGAAACTACACAATGACAACTTCATTCATATAACATGTTTCAAACAGGCTTCATATAAGAAAGAAATGCATTTGAACCACACTTAAAAATGCAAGTAAAAAGGTTGATAAGATCAAATGGTGTATGACAACTGCTGCTTGAAGATTAAAGTTTGGAAACAAAATGAACATTTTTCAGAACATATCAAGACTGCACATTGTGTTACATCACTCATCCCATTTTAGCAGTCTCAACTGTGCGTGGGCAACAAAGAGCATTTTGTTTCCTGTGGCTTGACATCAGACATTTACAGAAAATGGTAACGTTAAAATCTGCTTCTTCTTAGATCAGTTCAACTATCCCTGTAAAACCAAAACCAAAAGTTAACTTCCACTATAAGTAACTGCACATCGTAGGTGACTGTTACATAACACTGACAGTTAGAAATGCCAGCGATGTTAGCAACAAATTGTGAAATCCTCTCAAGCTACATGTAATCCAGTTAATTATTATTATTATTACGATTTTATTTCAAGTTTTATTTTTGTCTCAAAGTGACTCAAATTTCATCTGTAGGAACTCGGTGGTGTTGAAATCAGAGCAGGATACATGTCACTTACAAACATAAATGTGAACCATCAACACAGAAAGATCGGATCTGGCAAAAAGACTGGAATTGAGCATTAAGGCCTGTAATGTGAACGTAGCTTTTGTGAGCCCATATATAGGAAGGTAGAGGTTGAAAAGCACAGCAACTGAGTTATGCATCAAAACCACAAATATAATCTCCCTGAAGGCTTTTTTCAAATTCCCTGTGGTTTATACTGCCATAATCAAGAAGGGCAAGCTAAACTAAAGGAAAATAAACCATCTAATGCAGGGGGGAAATCTCTGCATTGCAGCAAAAAGGCTTTTTAAGAGGAAGAGGGGAGCCTGCACACAGAGATCCATGTGGCATAGTACAGCCGACCAATAATGTTCCACCCTGTTGGCCCTCCAGCCAATTGCAGCTGCAGCTGAGGTTAAAGATTGACAATCAGAGGGAGAGCAGCTGGGAGAGCAAGGGCCTTCTGGAAAATTCCACAGCCATCTTTGATTCACCCTTTACAGCCTTATATAAAATCCAGGTCAAAGCTTTCCTTTATACAGGATATTCTGTGTATGCTAGCAGTATACTTTATTTGCTGATTATGAGTTGGGAGAAATGCTAAAACGGGCAGCTTATTGTAGCTGAATTAAGTATTTTATGAATTGTAGGCAAGATATTTGTATTTTCTGCTTTTTAATTCTATAGTTTTGTTGATTTCAGTACAAGCCAAAGCTAAGAGTTTGTTTTTCTTCATTTGTCTGCATGTGGTCATGTGAAAGCTAATTGTGTCCTGTCATTTTACAAAACCCAATAATCCTTCTGTAGCCTGGTATTTAGGATGTATTTACTGTTAATGGTATTAATCCTAGGGGTTTCCAATGCCAGTTCCAGTGTTAAGGGCATGATGTTTGTATTTAATGCCTTTTCTGGATCGTTATACAAAGAAGTCGTTTATTCAGATATTTGTCTGTTTTGTCTTAGCACGATATATTCCTTGAGGTATAGAGAGTAGCTTTGCCAGGATCTGACTGTTAGTCTCTTTCTTCAAAATGAAATCAAATTATTCTATGACAGCATTATTCACAGGGAAGGAGGGAAGACCAGATCGAAGACATTAAAAAAGAGAGAGAGAGAAATGAGTGCTTCTCACTTTGCTGGATTTTCTTGTCTCCCTCTCTGTGTTTCTCCTCTGTCTCTGTCAACGCCCGTGAAGGTTTGTCTTGACATAGTCGTGGCTTTTTTTTTAATGTTGGGTTGTAATCTCCACAGATCTCTCTGGTCCTCATGTATGGATGTGCCAGTGCCTGAGTCTGAGCCTCAGAGTGGGGGATGGGGGAGAGGGGGGAGGGGAGCAAGCTGTGGCCTCCATTTTCTGTGACGAGAGAACCCTGCTCGTCTCTCACAGGAGTGGAATCTAAAGGCACTGACTCAGTGTTGTTTCCGTTTTGTCCATCAGGTACCACTTGCAGAGGGGGAGTACTGTCAGTGTTTTCCTGAACCTGGGTGTCTCTGGATTTATCCCAGAATCTGCTGAGGATTTATTTGCTTAACTCTTCTGGTGTGATGGATCATAGCTCCTGATCTGCCCTTTGGATCAGCATACTTTTTCCTTTACTGCTGGTCATCCTGCCTTCCTGGTAGTTGCAGCAATGTCTTGTCATTGGTATTAGGTGTGTATATAGTATAGTGGTTGTGGCACTTTGTTCAGCAGCTCTGTGCTGCCTGGTGATAGTGAATGTTCTCTCTTTTCAGGGCTGTGGTACATGTAGAAGAGCGACTTGGCTAACGTTTTCTTATTTTCATGTGGGCCTCATTTGTTCTCTCAGTCCGGAACAGGAAGGCCCCGGAGGGGTTGGGGTGTGTGTCTGAGCGTGTGTGAGTGTGAGAGACTGTTGGCAGGATGAAACAAGATACCCATGTGTCATATTCCTAAAGAAACTCTGCTTAAACCATGTTTGTCATTTTTCAGTTATGACGTATTTATTCTCCTAAATTCCAGTTTATTAAGCTGCCTGTGATTGCTGCTTCTAATGTCTGACAGAACAAAGGGAATAACCTTGATGGTTGTGAGCCATAGTGTTGGCTGTATTTAGAACTTTTCTTGGTAGAATGGAGAGCTTTGATCATTGCTAAACCTCTGGGCAAACATGAACCATGGTGTTGCAATGAGTATAGGTTTAATAGCTGATGTGATCGCATCTAATCTGCTGTTGTGTTGGGTTTGTCATATCACTGAACCCTTTAGGATATGCATATGAACCCTCCTATGCTTATCAGTGAACTGACATTTGATCATCTTTGTGTGGAATGTCTCTTTAAGGCTTGAGGAGTGGATATCAAGAGCTTTTTTTTTTTACTCTCGGATGGAAACCAGAGTTGCAGTCAAAGCTATGAACGGGTCAAGTGTGTGACCTGTCAGGGGTCCTTGGGAGGATTTTCCCTTCGGGACTTGTGAATAAAGGCTACATCCTTGGAACGAGGCCCTCTGTTACTCTGACAAAGGAGGAGCCAAACACTCAAAGGTCTTCATTTATTGCCAGACACCCCTTTATTCTTGTGCTTCTTACTCAGAGGAAATGAGATGGGAGCAGGAGCGAAGACCTGGGGAATCCGGCTTTTCCAGTACTAGATGTGTGTTGGAGAGGCTGTATTATTAGCATTTAGATATGTGATATTAATACTGACCTGTTTGTAATCACAGCTGTACAAGAGGCCTTATGCTGTGCAGATGTTGGAGATTACTTAGAGGTGGACAGTTGTGAAACATGAGTTTCATCAGCAGAGCTTCTTGAATATGCATGTGATGGAGATTTTAGACAGATCTCGGTTTGAAGCTTGTTAGAAATAATCTTCTACTTTTGGTCTGCAAGAATGGGCCAAGTTCCTTTGGGTATAACCTTGTTGTTACTGAAGGGGCTTGAGAAGAGGCAGAAACATACTGTTAATTACCATGAGACATTGTCCCTCAATAGTATGGACCAATTCCCTCTTGCTGTCTCGTTACTATAGGACTATTCAGCATTTGTCATAAACAAAGCATGGCACAAAGATCAGCACCTAGCTGAACTACACGCTTGCAGCTGTGACTCCTGAAGGATGGAGGTGTCGCGCAATGTCAGTTAAATGGTCCTGTGTGTTGTTGGGAATATCATTTTGTGCTTAACGGAGAGGAGCGTTGCCATGGTGATTGTTAACCATTGTCTGCCTTGTAGCATAAAGAACATATTCAGACTCGTTTGTCACTGATGCTATGGAAAGGATTTGAACTTCGTACTATAATGTCAGAAATATGCTGAAATCAAATGAAAACAGCAACAATGGAAACCTGCAGTCCCCACTGACACATCCTCTGGGACCTGACTGCCTTAGGTGGTGTTCACTTGTTTACTGTTATGCTGCTGTGGTTTCTGAATACCCTTTCTGACTTTGTGTTTGCCTCTCTATGTTTCTGTGTGCTCTGCAGTCTGGCTGAGGAGGAGATAAAGACCGAGTCTGATGTGGTAGAGGGGATGGATGCATCTTTACGATCCAAAGGTACGGTACGTCTGTCAGGCCGAGTACCTCACTTTGGGAGCCAAATATCTTAGGCGACTTAGTTTCAGAGAATGTAGAGCTTACTTACTGTTAGTTGGGAGAGCAGAGTAATGCATTTTATTGGTCTCATAGGACAACAGAGATAATCCATTTTGCCTTGCTGCTTGTCTGTTTGTCTCAAGTCTCCACACAGAGTCTAGTTAGTTGGGTGGAAGCCCTCTAGCTATTTGTTACTATCAAGTGTTAATGTAATATGTATAAGTTATATCTTCAGTAATTGTTTTTCTTTCAGTTATTTCTGTCAGGCTAAATGTTACTATTATGAAAATAATAGCAAATGACCACTGAATTTGATTATTGAATTGTTCAGCTGAAAACTGAATAGATTCAATTTGTCCTCCCTTGGTTTATCATTAAGATTGAAGAATGTGACATAATTGGAATTGTGTATTATGGTTTCTGATTTTTTCCCCCATACTGTTGATTTATTCTACCTCTAGCTAAATTTGTCAGAGCACTTCAGTCTTTTGATCTTCTGAAGCTTGTGTAACATGCTGGCCTTGAGTGCAGTGAGTAATACATCCTGTCTGGGATTAAGTGATAATTGTCTTTCTGTGTCCAGTCCCTGATCCTCCGGGGTCAGCGGAACGATCAGCGGCACCACAGAAGAGAAAGGTGCCGAGTCCCACCCATTCCTCCAATGGACACTCTCCCTCAGACACCTCCCCCAGCCCTCTCAAGAAAAAGAAGAAGCCTGGGGCTGTCAACTGTAATAACAAAGACCAGGTATGGCTTCCAGTGTTCTCATTTCAGAATCTGGTGTGTTCTCAAAGGTTGTGGAGAACAGTGTTTTGGTCAAATGCCAGTGTACTCACTGTGACTGGAGGTCTGTCCTTCCACAGTATGAGGTGATGTTAGCAGAGGAGAAGGTGCTAAAAACTAAAACAATATGAGTTTGGACTTCTTTTTCTTCCGCCCAGTCAATGATTCATCCCTTTTCTCCTGAAAAGCATACTTAGTGTTGCTCACATGGAAAGTGCCACACACAGTTCTGAAGAATGAAAAAGAGAGCTAGGGTATATCTGAATTCCCTTAAGAAAGTCCACGTTTCCCTCACTTCCATCTTTTCCTTGCGGGAAAATATGAGGCTAGAGGAATGGAGGAAACGTATTAAAGACAGAAGTGTCCTTTCCTCCTATTCTTCATCTGAAGCATCCATTCACTAAGTGATTTTTGATAAAGGGGTGTCACAGCTCCTCCAGGCAACCTCCTTGATCCACAATCCTCGCTCCTTAGAACATGAATAAAAGCTCTGGGATATCCTTCCAGATGATGCACTTCCATGTTAAGCAAAGATAGAGGAGCAAGGAGTGATCAGTTAAAGGAACTGGGATATAATGGTAGAAAGAGAAGTTCAAACCTTCACCTCCACATAGCTGTGTAGTCATGGTGTGAAGTGAGGAAGGAGTTTCAGATCATCAGTTTTGCAAAGTTAGAGAAACTGTCAGACACAGCCCCTCCTAATCCAGTGAAGGAAAGCTGTGGGTCAAGGGGGTTTCTGAGGCTATATGGCTGTCCAACAAGCAGGTCTTACTGAGTATATTGGTGCCTTTAGTCTTCCTCTCTAACCTAAAAGTTGGTATTACCAGTAGACACAAGGGAACAAGACAGAATTAAAAAAAAAAAGCTGGAGGCCTACACACACTGCAGTTATGGTGAAGCACAATGCTGGGCTTTTTGTTTGGGGGTGTGTGAAAAAGTGCCCATTATGCCTGTGAGAACACACCCTGTGTGATTATGACTATAGTACTGTATATTACTAGTTTTAAAATGCACCAGCGTGCATGAGTTTGACCTGCTGTGAGAGTGGACATTTCTTGTTATGAGAGGTTTCTTGTATAGGTTTGGGGCTGTTTCACCAGTGCATGGTCAATTTAAATACATTTATTTTTCAGACAGCTTGGGATGTTCGTGTTTTTGATGACTGCTGAAATGTGACATCAGTCATCATTTATACCCAGCTATTTAGCAATTTTTAAGTGTTCTGCATTTTGGGATTATATATGGCTCTGATGCATATGTTGTTATTATATGCTTGCCACAATAATGTGGTGCTGAGTGACTCCCCTTCATCCTTTAGTCCTATGTTGACCTTGCATGATATAGAAGACAGTTATTGTTTGTGTAAATGATGGTTGTTTGACATAAACATAGACTTATGCCTTCGTGATAGGTGTAGAATGTATGCTTGGTTCTTTGTATAGGGTTGAATAAGCAACAGTTTCATTTTACCACTACTAATGATAAATTAACAAGAAACACTTTGTGTAATTTGGACTCACTCACTCTGAGCTGTGAAACCAGCTACTATTTATCAAATAATGTAGCATTGCTAACGTATCAGTTTGGTACTTCCCAGAGAACCATGTCATGCATTGTGTTTACTCTCATGTGACAGATGATCTGTGCTTAAGCTCACACCCTGAAACCCGTTGGTTTGGTTTAGGTTGGCTCACAGTTGAAAGTGTCACATGACAAGATGTTCAGATAGTTGAGTTGTTTGCCTTTATTCTGCTTACCCTGCTTACCCCTTCTCTTGCATTGCACCTTTTTGTGTTCCTGCGTGTTTTTGAAACCTGCCCCCCTGTTTCTCTTGCCTGCATTTCAGTCAGAGCTAAGACATGGTCCCTTTTACTATATGAAGCAGCCAGCACTCACCACAGACCCTGTTGATGTTGTACCGCAGGACGGCAGGAATGACTTCTACTGCTGGCTGTGCCACCGCGAGGGCCAGGTGCTCTGCTGTGAGCTCTGCCCCAGGGTGTACCACGCCAAGTGCCTCAAACTACCAGCCGAGCCCGAGGGCGACTGGTTCTGTCCAGAGTGTGAGGTATCTCGCTGAAGACGTGTATGTGTGTGGGTGTACACAAATTATTGAAGGACTCGAGGCATAATCCTGCTTGCTTAGTTGAGAAAACTGTTGTCAGACTATGTGCTAAGAGCAACTTCAGCCAAAAAAGAAGAAACAAATGAGTGAAGTCACCTACTTTAGTCTGTGGTTGATCCAAAAATCTGCAGGCTTCTCTATGGCACATGGTGTGACACCACTGCAAGCGTGACTAGTAGCTAACAGTATACGTATACCTGAGAGATGTTAGAGGATTGAAGTTTGGATCTGCTTCTTTACACTTTGGAAAATTATTTTAATTGGCACAATTGTGGGCATGTGACATTTGTACCAGCTAAATCAAAAGACAGCAGATGATGTCAGCTTTACAAAAGTTAATATGTCGGTTTATATCTGTATTCATTCTTTTGGACTGGTGTTCATTTTCATGATAATCATAATAATAATTTTTGTTGCTGTTGCAGAAAATAACAGTTGCTGAATGCATTGAAACCCAGAGCAAGGCAATGACAATGCTGACAATAGACCAACTGTCATACTTGCTCAAATTTGCACTCCAAAAGATTAAACAACCTGGGGTAAGATTTGTAGATGCCTTATAGTATTTGTGTCTAAGAATACATTTTATATTCAAAAACAAAAATTCAGGAAACATATCCAATAAATAAGACATCAGACGTTTGGCTGATGCAGATGTTTCTTTTTTTTTCATATTTGTCTGAACTATGCAGACAGAGCCTTTTCAGAAGCCAGTGTCTCTGGAACAGCACCCAGATTATGCAGAGTATATCTTTCACCCCATGGACCTGTGTACTTTAGAGAAGGTAAAATAATTTATTTGAGTTGTACAAAATTGGTAAAAACAGATAAATAAAAAGGGCAAAATGTCTTGCACAATGTTTACACAAACAGAAATGTTGTAATTGGAATGAAACATAAAGGTACACAATTCAAGTGCAGCTGCTGGAGGTTGAGAGAGTTGTCTTATAGTTACACACACAGAGTCACACACCAATGTATAGAAAACACAAACAGAATATGTACTGTAAATCGGTAATGATTCTTATTGTGTTATTGTGTTTGATTTCGATATTTTCATTTTTTTCATAGAACATCAAAAAGAAAATGTATGGCTGCACCGAAGCCTTTCTTGCGGATATGAAATGGATCTTACACAACTGCATCATTTATAATGGAGGTAGTCAACTTTGACATATCAGCAAACACCCTGTTCTGCCAAAGAAAAGGAAAATATTAAGTAATCTTGTGGTTTTATTTCAGGTAATCACAAACTAACAGCAACTGCGAAAGTCATCGTTAAAATCTGTGAACATGAGGTAAAGAAACTTTACTAAATAACACCACCATTTGTGTAAATGTTTTGTATGCATAT
The DNA here is from genome assembly GCF_001952655.1 of Monopterus albus. Taxonomy (NCBI): domain Eukaryota; kingdom Metazoa; phylum Chordata; class Actinopteri; order Synbranchiformes; family Synbranchidae; genus Monopterus; species Monopterus albus. The sequence goes on along the minus strand of NW_018127986.1, from coordinate 1,456,817 downwards.
ATAATCACATCTTTGCCATTGACTATATATATTTAGATGAATGAGATTGAGGTTTGTCCGGAGTGCTATCTGTCTTCATGCCAAAAAAGGGACAACTGGTTTTGTGAGCCATGTGTAAGTCTTTACATAATCTTAAACACCATTTTAAACAGTGGTTATACATCTTGGCTTACATTGCAGATCTGTGAAACAGTGAGTTTTGTTTTGTCCCCAACAGAGTCAACCCCACCCCCTGGTCTGGGCTAAGCTCAAGGGTTTTCCTTTCTGGCCAGCAAAAGCACTTCGGGAAAAGGATGGACAGGTAGACGCACGCTTCTTTGGGCAACACGATAGGTGAGATTAACTTCTTAGCGCAGCAGAAGAAATGGCCTCCTTGAATTAGGGTTGTTTGACCAAAAAGAAGCCTAGATCAGTTGACTCGTTTAGTACTAATTTGGTACATGATTTTATTTTTTTTTCTGTGCTTTCATGAAGGGCCTGGGTCCCCATCAACAACTGTTACCTCATGTCCAAAGAGATCCCGTTCTCTGTGAAAAAAACAAAGAGCATTTTCAACAGTGCCATGCAAGAGATGGAGGTCTATGTGGAAAACATTCGCAAGAAATTTGGGGTCTTCAACTATGCACCTTTCCGCACGCCCTACACACCTAACAATCAGCTACAGATGCTACTGGACCCCTCCAACCCCAGTGCTGGGACAGTGAAAACAGAGAAACCAGATAAACTTCGTTTCAGCTTTGATATAACAGCATCTCCTAAGATGGTCCTGAGCAAGAGTTCCACATCCAGTGGTATGGGTCGGAGGGTTTCGATGTCAGACATGCCTCGGTCTCCCATGAGCACCAACTCCTCTGTTCACACAGGATCTGATGGGGAGCAGGATGTAGACAAGGCCGGCAGGAATCCTGCCTTCCACTACAGCACTGGAGAGGAATCAATGGATTGTACAGGTAATTACATGTCAAAGTGGTCACAGTTGATATTTTTATAATAATGTGTCAAATGACAATGTGAAAGTGGCCACTTGTAGTGATGAACCTTCAAAGAAGTATTCTCTCAATCTATAGCTGCCTCTGCTTTACAGGAGCTTTGCAGCAGGTTCCAGCTCATTGTTGAGCTGTTCTGTCTGTAAATTTACAGTTTGGCCCACTCTCACTGCCTACATAGTGGTTGTTTTTTTTTTTTTTTACAGCAGGCAGCTCTAAAATCCACTGTACACTGCCTGCTCAGCATTAAACTGCACTATTAGAGTAACCTAGTGGAGCACTTAAGAGTTAAAGGATGAAATATTCTCTTCCAGTGTTGTCAGAGACCAAAAACGGAGCTTTAAAAAAAAAAGAGTGAATGTTGAACTTAAATTCACAAGGTGGCTAGAAACACAACTTCAGATGAATGATAATGTCCTATAGCTACACGATGTGTAAATACGCAACTATTTACTAACAAGTTCACCATATGAACTTAAAGGGTGTTAAAAGACCAGTGATGTGTTCACAACTTGTGTACCTCTGCCCCCAAGCAACCAAAAAATCAGTTATCACAGATTTAGTCTATATTACTCTGGTGGAGTGGCCCTGTGTAGAGCGATCAATTTTGGCTAAATATGGAAATGAAAAATAACTAAGCTTGAAACTTTTGTTTTGTTGCAATTACAGCATCTCCTGTTTCAGGGAAGATGGGTCCTGCAGGCAGTGTATCCGGCAGCCCAAAGCCCTTTAACTCTGGACTGGTGCCCAAGCAGGAAAGGACTGCAGGCACAGGGGGCATCCTCAATCTCAACCTGGGTCAGTACCAACACAAAGGCTAATCAACAACAAATTCTCTGAAGAGAATTTGTACAAATGTAATACTGACCTATTCTTTTCAGATCGAGTGAAGGCTGAGATGGATCTGAAGGAGCTGAGTGAGACTGTGCAACAGCAACAGCAGCATCAACAACAACAACAACAAGGAACATCAGCTGCTGCCCCTACCCCAAAGAGACACATCAGGAGCCTGGACAAGACTATAGAAAGCTGCAAGGCACAGCTCGGTACATTCTACATGACCACCTTGTGCCATTTTTTGGCACATAACTCTATTCTTGCACAGTTCAGCTCACACAATCTTGCCTCTTGATTATGATCTCAAACTTAATTACATAAACAATAATTTTTTGAATATTTCAGTTTTTTTTGCAAGTCCAAAATGGTCATTTGCAAGATGAATTTAGATTATCTTGTTTTATACAATAAATTACAAATACCGAGACAGTTCACCTGGTTTTAGATGAGAGATTTTAGATAAGACTAGATTATCTAGTTGTTAAATTATGAAGCACTTAACCCAAATTTTTTTTATTCAGCTCTGACAAAAATCGCTCTTTTAAATAATATCAATGTTCTTCCACACAGGGATAGATGAGATTTCTGAAGATGTATATAAAGGTGTGGATCACAGTGACTCTGAGGACTCTGAGAAATCGGACTCAAGTGACAGCGAGTATCTCAGTGATGAGGAACACAAGCCAAAGAGCTCCTCCCAGGATGACAAGGACAAAGCAGAGAGAAAAAAGCCCAGATCAAGCACAGAGGGAGAGAATAAGGAGGGCGTTAAAGGGACAGGGACTAAAGCCACCCCTGAACCCCTGCTCAAAGAGAAGCAGGGTAGCAGTGGCCCAGATAAGGACCTTCAGGACAAGCCCAGAACACCCCAGTGTCAACCACTCACTGACAGGCCCAAAGCCCCAGAGGAGGGCAAAGCAGCTCTGGTCTCATCAGTGGCTGAGCAAGACTCTGATTCTGAAAGAGAGCTGGTGATTGACCTGGGGGATGAACATGGAGGCCGTGACTCAAAACGGGCACGAAGAGATCCAGGCGCCTCCTCTGCCAAAACTGTCAAAGAATCTAATGTTGCCAAATTGGAAGGTAAGGACACGTGCGTGTGTGTGTGTGTATCAGATATTTGGACACACTTTTCCATTCAATTCAATGGAAAAGTGTGTCCAGACTTGTCCTGTGAATCTCATTATGACTTGTACCTCAGCTAGAAGGACATTTTGTAAGAAACAGTAGAAACAGTAATCCTTATAGTAAAATATTTTCTCAGTGTCTCTAACAATGCACAGACAGTGAACCACAATGACCTTCCACACAAGTCCATCAGTCTTAAAGCACACTGCACATCTCTTCTCCACACTGTGGTTTACACACCAAGCATTTTCAACTATCTTGCATTTGTTAAGATGGTGTCTGAGACGGTTTTTTTATTTACTGTCCACTGATGAGTCATGTGACTAATCAACCACAAATAGCTACTATGCAAAATATTGTCATCATCCTTTCCTAAAATTATGATTTATTAAATAAAAACTTGTAAAAAAAATTACAAGACAAATATAAACTGATAAAACATACAGTTTAATGTTACAGCCTTTTTTTTCAGGAAATTCTTTAGCAGATACAATCTGTCATCTTAACCAGTTAAGGGTTAAAAAGGTTGAATATCCATTTTCACTATAAGGCAACAAATTCAGGACTCTTTCAATCTTGTTTTTCAGCCTCATTTCTCAAAGCACAGTACACATATATTTTTGATCTTGTAACATTTATGTATAACCTTAAGTAATTTCAAAGTCTGCAGATGACTTTAATACATTGATTCTTTAACTGAATTTATAATCCAGTGGACATTGCAAAAGTAGCTTCAAATCAAGGTCCTTCTTTAACCATTTTGGGCTTAAAATGATTTATAAATCCAGAATGCCTCCCTATTAAGGAGCAGTATTTTATTTTCCTACCCAGGTAAACCTTCTTCTACATCAGCAGCAGCACCGTCACGGGAGGCTGTCTCCAACCTGAAAGACTCCTCGCAACCTGCCATCACAGCAGCCCTCAACCTTGTTTCAGCTGCAGCTCTTCAGCCCAGCATCATCACAACAACAACAACAACAACATCCAGTGGACCTACCAGTACTCCTTCTCCTGCCTCCACCTCAGTCTCCCCTTTATCCCCAGCACCTGCAGCTGTAAAGAAACAGCGCCCTCTGCTGCCCAAAGAGACAGCTCAGGCCGTACAGCGAGCAGTGGTTTGGAATCCCACCAAGTTTCAGGCGTCCTCTCAAAAGTGGCACAGGCAGCAGCAGCAGCAGCAGCAGCATGGAGAGCAGTCAGCAGTGCAGATGCAGGCCCAGGCTCAGGGGCAGACACGCAGTCCACAGCAGCTGCAGTTACAACAGCAGAACAATTCCTCGAGTACCCGCTATCAGACCAGACAAGCTGTCAAGGGTAGATGTATATCAGCATAATCATTCATCCGATTAAACATAACATTGATAAAATGTGTATTAATGGATATATAATTTCTACTTTGCAGTACAACAAAAAGATCTGCCTCAGAATACATCGTCGTCTACAGCTGCTGTTAGCTCATCTTTCATGTCAGGTGACTTACAGATCCCCACAGTCTCAGCTGATGTGGCTGCAGATATAGCCAAGTACACAAACAAAGTAAGTTAGAATCCTGTGCTTTGTGACTAAATGTGCAAAATGAGAAAAGGACTGCCTCTCTAAGCTTTGTCATTTTGCATTGATGCTACCTAAAGTAAGGAAAAGTCATACAAAATAGTCCAGTTATAATATATTTACCACACTCTTCACTTAATTTAAGGGATGAAGTAATTAAAACTTTTGACTAATAAAACATATTACCCACAGATTATGGATACAATAAAAGGGACAATGACGGAAATCTACAATGACCTTTCCAAAAGCACATCAGGAAACACAATTGCAGAGGTAACTATCAGCAAACAATATATCGCAGTATTAGATTGTGAGATATAAAGCATTATAAATGCTGTGTTTATTTGCCACAGATTCGACGCTTAAGGATAGAGATCGAGAAACTCCAGTGGCTGCATCAACAAGAGCTATCAGAGATGAAGCACAATCTTGGTAAGTTTCCTGCTTGCAGCAACATGTCACTACACCTCTAAGAGTTTACATGCCACGGAACCAGTTATGTTATAATTACAGATGTTGTAATTCTTTTTTTTTTTTTTTTTTACATGTATAGAACTGACAATGGCAGAAATGAGACAGAGTCTAGAGCAGGAAAGAGAACGGTTGGTGGCTGAGGTGAAAAAGCAGATGGAGCTGGAAAAGCAGCAGGCGGTGGACGAGACCAAAAAGAAACAGTGGTGTGCCAACTGCAGGAAAGAGGCCATCTTCTACTGCTGCTGGAATACTAGCTACTGTGATTACCCCTGCCAGCAGGCCCACTGGCCGGAGCACATGAAGTCCTGCACGCAGTCAGGTAATGTAAACACACTCATGATGTGCAAATGGATTAAAAAAGTTAATTGGCAAATGTAAATACCAGAGCTGTGGTATGGCAGAATTTAAAATTATTTTGACTTTTTTTAAATGAAATACTTTAGTGAGATATACAGATGGGTATGCACACAAAAGCATAATGCTTAAAGACAAGTTTAAAACGAGAGCCGTCCTCAGTATGTATTTACTCAGTTTGAATGCTTGTTCACTTAAGTGTCTTGTCAGTTAAAGAAAGGTTTGAGCGAATTAACAAATCACAGATTTTTGTTTTTATTGCATTTTGGAAAATGTCCCAAGTTTTTTGGAAATGGGGTTTGTACATGCTCATTATGTATTCTGACTCAAAACTAAATATTATGCATTTTTTGTACAATTCCAGTGCTTTGAGACAATCAAAAATGTTTTTATTGCATTTAATTGTATTTTTAAACATTCCAGCTTGAAAATTGAATGTAGCTCCTTCTCTGCCATCTTGCATTCAGTGTCAGATGTAAGATGAACATGTTACCATCCTCAATACAGTCTGTCTTTCTGCCTGTAAACTCATCCCCAAACTCCTCTTAAGGCAAGCATCCATTCCTTTAAAGGCCATTATCATGTATCAAACCAAGTGGTTGTGTGTTTGCAGTAATAAACAGCAGTTAACTATCTCATCATAGTGTTTTATAGACACAGCCTTGCCCCTTACTCAATAAGAGGCAGATTCTGCAGAAACACAAGCAACTATGTAGTGTCTGTGTTCTCACTTAATTTTTTGCTTTTTCTTCCAGCTTCAGCTTCGCAGCAGGAGCCAGAGGCAGAGCCCAACTCGGATCCTTCTGTCAAATCATCAGGACACTCTCCTGCCACACAGAACCTGGCCTCGGGAGCAGGATCCATATCAGACAAAAGCAACTCTCCCACATATTTGGACAAGAGCAAGGACAGTGCCGCCGTTACTGTGACTTAACTGCTACATTACGGAAACTCTGGCAGAATTTGCAAGGCCGTCGTGGGGCTTGGGCCGTCAAATGTGCTGTCAAAATTGGTTCTTGAAAGCCTGCACCTCTGTGACAAATCACTTTGATTTTTTTCATTGTCATGTACATCTGCTTGGCACACAGTTTTAGTTTATCCTTCATTCCGACGCTCCACAAATCTGTGTTCAGGTGGATTTACCATGTGAAAGTAGTCTGTCTTGAGAAATAAAATGCTTGTTTGTTCATACTGTAGTTTTATGTTATAGCTTTGTTATCACTTTATTTCAAGCCAGAGCAAATTGTCACCCCACAGAATATTTGCTACATCAATACTTTCACTGCTGCTCTTAAGTACTTCATGGCATTTTTTTTTTTATTTTGCCGCTTGCTCTCCATAGAACAAGAAAAAACAAACCGCCATCAGTGACTGACACTCATTTATCATGGCGCTATCAGAGGTATCTATAGTTATGCAAGTTTTATTTTTATTTTTTAAACAATGTCCTCTACATGTCAACTGAAGTATTTTGAGTAATGCAGGTTTAAACATTGTTTTCAACCATGTCCTCTTCATGTCAGCAGTGGCATTTCTGACTCCTGCAAGTTTTGTATTGTAGTTCCACGTTGTATAGACCTACATAAAAAGATCTGTGATTCAAACTAACAAAAAATTTAACTGTACAAAGTTTTTGTAAGAAAATACCTGAACAATATTTATAGTGTTATAGGTTTTTATAGTATGTTTAATGATATCACATTTCTATGTGTCTAAAAAAGTTATTTGAAAATAAATTACTTCAAATGAATGTCAGCACTGAGCGAAGTCTCTCTTTAACTGGTTACCCAAAGCTGATGTAAATCCTGCTCAGACTGTGTCTAAAACTGGGTTGGCATAAATACAACCCGTGTTTTGGCTGGACATTATTTCCTGTGAGCATGTCTGTTTTGACCTTGTGTCTTGTTATTGTTTACATATTGTACATACAATAAATGGACTTGTGAAGGAAAAATAAAATCAGTCTGATCAACTTGTTTATTGGTTTCATTTGTTTTTAAAATGTGAAGAATTAAAATTTACATCATGAACAAAAATAATTGACTCAGATTAACATTGCACCCATTGCCCCTTAATTCATTTCAAGTGTCAGACCTTTTTGTATGAAAATAACCACAAATGAAATGATCACTAATCAACTTTGGATGTAGCTCAACAAACAGGAAACCACTAAACCCCCAGTCAAAGTTTTTGTTTTTCTTTACATCTTAAGGTGTCCTGATAATTTTGTTCAACAAGAAAACATTGAAAGCAGTTATGGAGCTGGCCATGTAGATGTGATGTAGATGTGAAATTTACCAAGAATGATCAGCAACTAAGTTACATAGGAAATATTCACTTCCATCCCACAAATGACAAGCAATATCAATTGGCACATTAGTTCCTATTTCTCTATTGGTAAAAGGCTGCATGCCTATCCAAAATAAATATGAGTGAACCAACAAAAAAGTGATTCTCTAAGTTCCAGAAGTTACAGTTTTAATTTATATTTAGCCTAAGCCTTTCAAACATATGGTAAAGTTGTAGTAAAACCCTGAAGAAGTGTTTTTTTAATTTTATTACTGCAGTATTTTTACTGGGTATCATGTCCTTTTCAACAGTATGTCACCCAGAACAGAAAACCAAAAGATTTTTGCTGCAGAAAATGTAACATAGTTCAAATATTTCTGATGTGTCTGATACTGCACAGTTCATTCCCAATAAAACTGTGCATTAATCAGCAACATTGTGATAACTGAATAGTTGTTTTAGCAATTTTGGAAGCAAAAATGTCAGATATTTGAGTGTATGTACAGTATATGTATGAGCATTTGGTGCTTTTCTTTGGGTTTTGAAGTGTTTATAAAATAAGACATTTGAAGATGTCACCTTGATCTATAGGAAAGTATATTGAGCATTTTTCACAATTTCTTGCCGTTTTCTGACAAAACAATTGATTATATATAACAACTGCAAATTAATCAACAGCTATTAGTTGGAGATGTACTAATAATGCTCTCTGTGAGAGTACATTTCCTTAAAAATTAAAAGAACCAGTGGGAACTATATAATAAATATCCTAATAGCATATTGTTTTGTAACTGATGCACCAAACCTTTGAAGGTATGCTGAATATGAAGCAGAACACCATTTTTGTTTACCATTGGTCTACAAACAGTAATTCATTGTCAGATTGTATGTAATGACTAGATGGCAAGACAGTGCCTATAAACAGTGGCAAATTTGATTGGGATTTTATCCAGAGAAATGTTACAAACAAAGAAACAAACAAAAAACACAACAAATAAACAGCATTCTCAGCCATCAATGTAATAATATAATACATCCCTGTATCCAGTGTGCGTTCTGTTTGAGTACTTCTCGCGAGATTATGTATCGGTAAAGCAAATAAAATGGAGGGCTGTGCTAAGAGGCTATCTGGGCGAATCTAGATGTGGCTTGGAAATTGTTATTTATATCGAAGGTATGATTTCTTTTTTTCTCACGGTAGTGGTGTACGAGCGTGCAGCATTTAATCATTATATTGGTATCTTTGGAGGCAGTTAGCTTTGCAGTGTATTGCTTTCATTTTCAGGTAGTTAGTTTAGAGGCTAGCTATTAGCAAAACTAGCTTCAGATAACAATGTCGGTCGTCGCTGGTCACAAGGTCCAGTCCCTCAGAATAACTCATGAAGAACGTTTGCACCTTTGAAGAACAAGCACGCTTTGTTTTGCATGTTTGCAGCTGGCTGAAGCATGGTAGTGAAATTAGTAAGGCCTCTTGTTTCGCTTCTGTTTCGCTCAGTTAAATTTAGAATACAGGTACAATGTGGACTTTGACCTAACCTACGTACTTTCTGTTGACCATCCTTTGCAATAGTTGTTGACATTCATGTATATGCAAGTATTGGTAAACAAGCGACATAAACGACGTTATGATCAGTGAATTTGTTCACAGTTTAGTAACATTTATAGGCCAAACAGAAAATGATAGTACTAAATAAGGGTTATTTGGTAAATCTGTAATGAAACTAGTCCTTATTTGCAGCCCCATGTGGGCCGTGACACAACAACAGAGTAACGTAGGATTCTGTCTACACTAGTGAGGGAAGAAGTAACATTATTATTATTATTATTATTTTTTAGCCTAAGTAAAACTGTAACATGTATACTGTTGTATATGGTGCGATCAGATCGTTAATACTAATGTATGAATGCTAAAGTAGTACTGTAACGTTGTAGCTGGCCGAGTTTGGGCAGTTGTTGTAAAGTAGTCTAGTATTTTCTTGACCTGGGGGTCAGGCTCCCTTCAAAGGATACCAAGATAAATCTGGGGGGTCGTAAGATACCAGGAGAGAAGATAAAATAAAGTTTTGCCATACAAATTTACCATATCAGGGTTTTGCATGGGGCCCCAGAAAGCAATAGTTTTATTACAGCTCACGTTTTGATTAGCTAATCGCTGTTTTCTCAGAGGCTTGCACCACTGAAAATAGTAAATTAGTACTGACTGTACATACTGTAGATACTGAGCACTCTGCACTGCTGTTATTGCACTTCTGGTTATATGCCTTGTACTTGTACATGTGTAATGACAATTAAGTTGAATCTAATCTAAATGCAGTATCAGGTAAGAAGGGTCCTCTATCCACCAGTGGCCCCAGTCTTGCAGAGGAACCATGTGTCAAAATGTAGACTTTTTAGTTTATAGTTGTTGATCATGTGTTGTAAGTTGTGGTTTTTTTTTCAAAAGCCATATTTTTTCCCCTTAAGCAAGCACTTAACACAAAAAAACCCTTAGGAAGGGTAAAATTTCTTCATAAGAGGACTGTTGTAAGGCTGTAATCAGGAATGATTTTCATTATCAGTAATTGATTGTTCTGTGTATAAAATGTTGGAAAGGAGTGAAAATGCCCATCACTTATTCTAATCAAAAAGTTTCTGAAAAAACCTGATGCTGAAAAACATCTGAATCTTCATCAAGACCCTGATGAAGGCCTTAATGGCTGAAATGTGTAGGCCTGTTTTTTAACCATAACATATTAAAGGCTTTTTATATTTATGATTCTCTTGTATGCCTGAGATTGTTTTCCATAAACTTTTTTGACCTGAGCAGCACTCTGTGCTAAGTTTTTCTGATTGCCAGTCATTATCCCCTGAAGTCCAGTTTTAATGTCTTGTTTTGTCTGATTATCAGTGTTGAGTTTGCCATCACAGAAATATGAAGAACAAGAAAATATTGACATTTGAGACTTTTGTACAAGTGAATCTTTAACATTTTTGCTTAAAAATGTCTCAAACAATTAATCACATATAAAAATTGCTGCCAGTTAATGCTCTCTCTATTGACTAATTGATTTTTCAACTAATCATTTCACGTCTAGTGTAGTGGTTGTGTGTGTGCGTGTGTGTGTGTGTGTACCAGGGAAAGATTAAAGCTGCTATTATACTGTGGAGATCAGCAGGGGTCCCTTACAGGGTAATCTTATCATGGCCAAAGCCTATAAGTGTGAATCTACATTCAGTTACCAGTTGTCATTATGTATGCCAAATTGTCAACCAAGGCTCAGTAAGATGTCCCAAAAACAGTGTCAACAAAAATGTAACATTAGAAGCTTTATCAGTCTATGATGTATTAGAAAATTAGTTTTATGTCAGTAGTACTAGCAGTTCAGTAGCTTACATTTGTTAGAGGTATGAGTTTTTCAAAATGACTGCCATCTTCTGCAGCTGCCAGTATTTGTAATTTAGCTAACTGTGACATATGTGCTTGTGGCTTAACGTTGACTCATAATTTGATATTGATGCTTTTGTATATTTTCCCCTCCCTAATTTACCCAGGTACACAGATTGACAAGTGGAATGACACTTTTCACGACTTGAAAATTTGACTTTGGTAGCAATCGGCTCATTGTTTGTAGAGGTACCTGTTTTTTTTTGCATTTAGCCCACATCCAACTTAATCAATAGTTAAGTTTTTTTAAGCTTGTAAACTAAATGATGTCTGTGTTTTGATAGTATTGTTATCTATGGACATCAGTATGAACCCAGTGGATGACAGTGTTACAGAAGATAATTCAGGTAAAGCAGATTGTTTGCTCTGAGTTGTTTCATTAGACTGACTTTTTGTTTTCTTTTTGTTAATCCTTTTTGCTTCTGTTTTTCTATAGAGGAACAGCAGAGCCAGACAGATGGGGCAGAGTTGACTGTTAGGCCGACTCTGTCACAGGTCAAAAAGTCGTGGGGCTTCAGGCGTTCAACCATTGCTAGAAGGGAGTTCATGGAAGAAGTTGGAGACCTAACACACAGCCCTCCACTTGTACGGAGAGTCAGAAGTCGTCGAACTAACCAGATGCCCCAGACCACAGAAGCCCCCACTACCCAGAGAGCCACTCGTGCTGCTAGGAGTGTTATAGATGACCTCGAGTGGTCTGCCCCATCCTCACCTGTATCAGAGGGGAGCAAGCCAGCCTCAGAAGCATCTGCAGGAGGGAGTCTTGACCCCAGTTTATGGCAAGATTTTGGGTCTGCCTTCCACACTGCCTTTTCACTGCTCGGTGGGAGTGAGGGCATGTCAGTGGACATGCCAGGTGCCCTGGCGACCCCTGACATTTTGGAAGCTACTCATGCCATCGAGGCCCTTTGTCCACAGGTTATAGATGATACTGAGGTGCCTGATAACTTGGAAGCTGCTGATGACATGGACATTTTGCCGGTGGTTGCTTCTGAAACTGTGGCGGGAGGAGAAATAGATGATGTAGTGTTGATCTCTAGTCAAGAAGAGGACAGCGATGAAATGACTTTGATACAGATTAAGGAGCAGCTGGTGGCTAAAGGCAAGCAGGGAGACACGACAACTAGAGGGGGGAAAGGTGGAAGAGGAAAGGCCAGAGGAAGGGGGAGAGGCAGAGGAAGAGGTAGGCGAAAAGGCAGAGGAAGGGGCAGGGCTGTGGAGATTCAGTCGAGTATTGCAGATGATGAGGACAGTGATGAGGAGGTGATGCTTGTTAATTCAGAAAAACAGCTGCAGGGAAAAGAGGATGATCCACACACCCCAGCTGCAAGAGAGATATCATCTCCTCACTCCAATGTCACCCTGAGTCCTGCTCAGCAATCAAGCTCAGACTGTGTAATCATAGATTCTGATTTAGACCAGATTCCTGACATAACTCCTGGCCAGTGTGATGATGCACCAGAGAAAGAGGAGAAGAAAGACGATAAGAATGCAGGAGGATATTCAAGCATTTCAGACACTGAGGGTTATGATTCTGATGCTCTGTACTGCATCTGCAGACAGAAACACAGTAAAAGGTACACGCTCATGTCTGATAACAAGATCTCTTGAGCTAAGCTGCTTTTTTGAAGGTTTGCATACCTGAGCCATCTGTCAGTTTCAATTTCCTCACCACTGCTGTTTATTCACTGGCTCGTCTAGGTTCATGATCTGTTGTGACAGTTGCCAGGAGTGGTTCCATGGTGACTGCGTTGGTATCAGTGAGACACTGGGCCATAAGATGGAGAAGAAAGGGCAAGAGTACATATGCCCCCCCTGCACTACCAAGAAGCAACTTCAGTCTGAGCCCCAGCCTCAACCAGAGCCTGCGCTTAGCTTTCCTGAAAGCTTGATACTAAGTCCTCCTGGTGAAGAAGGGGTGGAGCATGAGGACCAGCAAGCCCTCAAGGTTAGAATTTCATTTGGATTGCTAGTGTTCTCTAGATGGCTCACTGCTCTTAGTCACAACAAAATAAAAATGGTGTTTAAGCCCTTTGCCTCAGCAGCTAGTTTTTAGGTTCAGTATTCTACTCATTCATGTATGAGAGTAAATATATATGTGTATCATAACAATGTTATATTTGTTTTCTTAGTCACTCACCGATTTTCACAAAGGAAGTTTGTTCTTTGAATTTAAGATGAGACTCTGCTTTCAGGAGACTGTGGAGGTGCAGGCGACTCCTGTGGTGAGGCCTGAACCTGAAGCTGAGATGGAGAGAGACAGCTCTCTTTTCCTGTGCCTTGACCAGGTTGCTCCAAACAAGCTCTACCGGACTCTGTTTACTGTGGCACTGACTGCATCCTTCAGCATGCTGCTGTCACTATGAAGACTCTCTCTGACCCCAAGGTGTCCAAGTCCAGAGGACGGGGGCAGAGGAAATCTGCCACTGCCAGACCTCTCACAAGGGTAAGAATAAAAACGTAGACACTGGGACCTATAGATAGAGATTTGAGATGTGTATATAAGTAGTATATTTTCTTGTTGGGTTTATTCCATATTTTGTGTTCAATTTAATGTGAAATCACAGTGTAAAATTCAGTGTTAAAGTATCTTTTTACTGACCTGCACAAATGTTCCTTCACAGGGTCAGAGGTCGAGTAGGGTGTCTAAGAGGTTAGCAGCAAAAGCTGAGGAAGAAAGTGAAGAGAAGGAGGAGGATGATGGAGAGCCTAAGGAGGCTGCATCTCCCTTATCCTGCGACCCCAGTCTCACAGAAGTTGAGGCCCCTTCCATACCATCACCTAAGTTTTACACAGCGTGTATGTACTATTCACTACTCATACACATTCAGTTCATACAGAGGTCCAAACACCACTCACAAAGTGCTCCTACTGGCATTACAGATTTTCCTCCCTCTTTTGATTCATTGCAGCACAGTCATACACAAGCACTCACACACTCTTACATGCACACTCTCTTTCTGGGGTGACTGATAAGTAGGGGGTCAGCAGTGGGTAAGTATGTTTACTTTTTTAGTTCTTGTGTTTAATATAAATGTCCAAAATATGTTGCTGAAAAAGTCCTAGTTCTGGTGCACCAGAACTAGAAGACGACACTGAAATACACTAAGAAAAGCCATGAGGGAGTTACATCATAGTCTACTTTTTTAAGAGGAAAGACTTACCGGTAAAACACACTGAAACAAACGTGTTACTGAAGCGTGATTCCCTAATCCACACTGAACGTTAGACTTGAGCGGCACATTCTGTTTAAAGTCGTCAGAACTCCTGTCTGTCAGCAGGGCGGTGGCGGGACAAAGAGTCTTTACCAGGCCGACTAACAAGACAAGTGTACTGAACAAATATAGTTTTCATGTAAGGTCATCAGCATATTTCTATTGCCTTTGGATTTAGATTTTATTGATGTTGCCTGGTCTGTTATAGAGGGAGAAAGTGAAACTGAAGCAGCCTGATCAGTTGTGACAGATACCAGTAACAGGAACAGAAAACAACAAGATTTGCATGATTTAAACAGCTGACTGTGGAGACTGCGCTTTGCTAAATGCAGTAGATGGGGGGGAGCAGAGCAGACATGAAGCATAAAAACAAGAGAGTTCTACAGGAGACGTGTCTCACAGATTCATTGTGGATCGACACATATAAATGAATTCTATCTGCAGTGTGAGATGAGTGTCAGACCTGCCTAGAAAACACTTCCAAAACACTTCCACTTGGTTTTATATTTCCAGTTCCAGTTTGTTTGCACATCCCCGTTAAAGTTTAGCGTATGGACATGCCCGTTTTTGTGAGATGTACCGAGGACTATCTCGGTCCTAAATGGGACAAGTATTGCCTTCGTTCAGCAGTATTTGCAAGTTTTTTTGTTTTGTTTTTAAGTTTCCTTTCTGCCCGTGCCATTTGTTGAAAAGGGAAACATGAAATGATGCCACACAACAGGTCTAAAAGGTAATGAAGGAGCATCTGCTGTCAGTTTTAAATTCTGTGACCAGAACTCAGTTATACTAGTAAAATAACCATATGTTATATCCTGGTGGACACCACCACCATCTCACAACAGTATCGAGAAATTTTGCTGTCTTGATAGTGTGGAATTACGAACGTCATTACATGCCTACGTTATACACCTTACTATGTGCAAACTTTGTGACGACTACACACAGAATGCTTGAAAGAGGCCTAGTCCCAAAAGCTTGTATTTATTAAAATAGAATTCTTATATCCTGGTAAAACAATATATTTTTCCATATATAGAAAATGAAAATTTAGTGAGTCTCACTGGCTCTGTAACATTAAATAACTTTGCAAGGGCTAGTCATGCAAGGTCTTAAAGCTTAAAGAGCCCAGTAGTCTGTCATTAATATTTTGAAACGATAGAATTAACTTGCCTAAACTGCACAAATAAGTGTTTTCCAGGTGTTGCTCTTTTGTCAGTCAAGATTTTTAAACACAATGTAGACCTGCTGTAGTTGCTCTACAGCAGAAGTTTAATAGCACCAGCACTCAAGATGTCTTGCTCATAGGCATCAAACTGAGACAAACACACTAAACCCTTCACAACTTCTCAGTACTATCAAATATATGGGTCTTGTGAAGCCTGCTGAAAGGCACCATAGTGCCCATACCTTATGGTTTCGTTCATTCTTTTCAAAGAAGGACCCCAGTGTTCAAGCACCATGTCACAAGGATGTAGAAGCCTCATCAACGCTGGGTTCATTTTGACATGATTATGTTTACAAACAGTACTGTGATGTCTCCAACAGGCAGCAGCTTGTTGATTTACAGGCAGTTGCATAAAACATTCAGTAGGTAAATTCAACTAATTGCTGCACTTTCTCCATAAAATGCACTTTGCAAAACATACATTCAACATTTCACAACTTTCTTGCCCCTGGGTCAGGCTCACATAACCTTGCGCATTATATCGAGCAAAACTTGATATTTAAAAATATTTTTTTTACATCACATTTGTTCATCCTACACAGTTCCTTATCTATCACCACACAACACGCAAACATGCACTTCTGGAGCAGTCGTTACACACGCACAAATGTTAGGTTGGGTAGGGACTGGGCATCTGGTATGGAGGAGGAGGAGGAGGGAGTTCTTGCTTTTGCAAGAGATGCAGAGGGGGCTGGAGGATTCATCAGTGCAGATGCTAGAAAAAGGTTTTACCTGGACTCCACCAAACAGTGAGTAGAGTTCTTTTCACGTTGAACTGAAGATGATACCAAAGTGCCAGTGGGCCAATGGTAGTAAAATGTTCCATTATTCTGATACTCTGAGAAATGTCCATATTCTGCTGCAGATGATGAAAGCCTTCATCACTTTCAGTTCAGCACACATGCATCCAAACTCTAGAGATGGAAGGATGTGTGGGACTTCGGTGAAGTATTGTAATCCTTTTAATATGTGTGGTGATAAGTCTACTTGGGTCATGTTTATATTGGTATCTAGATAGGTCAAATGGAATCAATACTCCCATGCTCATGAGTTTTTAAACCCAATCTCCTTCACTATTTCTACTATATACATCCAGATGTCTTCATGTATTCATACAGACAGCAGTACACCACATCTCTCATTATAAAACATTGTGTGTGTGTGTGTATATATAGACACACTTCTAAGCATCAGAATTTGAGCAAATTTGTCTTACTGCCACTGATACACTTTGCAAACAAAAGTATATAATATAAAAGTAAATTCATCAGACAGTTCCTTTTTTTGTTCTGATTTGATTTGTAGCAGATAAATGTAAGCAGAATGCAGTGATATTTGTATAGCCAACTGTAGGATATGGTCCGTCTTACCATGCTAACTCTGAGAGACGAGGCAGTCCAAGTAACTTCAAAACAGTGCTGATTTATTCAAAGGATCACAGGTAAAATTAACATTACATGCTCAGGTATCTTGCACCTCCAAACTGCTCACAGGCAGATGTAAGATGAAAGACCCTGAACCCACCAGGCCTATACATTATATCCCCTCGGTTGGGCTAGCCCCATACTACACAGAAACGTCAACCGAGACGTCTCTGTTACCAGCTTTGCAGCTGGTCATAGCAGTAGTCAAAACATGAAGCAAATCAATGTGTGTGTGTCTGTTGGTTAAGTGGTGTGTAGCTAAAAACATTCTCACGGCCTCTAGTAACATGTCGTGACTCAAACATAAGAACATATTATGGCTAAGGCTACAGTTATACACGTCATAATAATAATATTAAACACCCTGTCTGCTGACAGTCATCAACTCTTCTCTCTAGTTATCCTTGACCAGATGTACCCTGTAGAAACTCATGAGCAGGCCTAAGCATTTAACAGTCTAACTAGACATCCTCTCTCCACTAAACATTTCTAATACATAAAGTATCTATCCAATTTCTATCTGACTAAAAATACCTAACACAACCATGTGGTCAGTATTAAGCGACAGAATTCTGCATTACTAACCCCTCATTTCCACCAGACACAGCTGCGTTGCATTCCGTGTGTGACATGGTAACAGAAACCTTTTGTTGCCAGTCTAGTCAATGGTTGTGAGTCCACCGGGTCCGGCTGCGTCGCGTCTCCGATCTGTCCCACTTCCGGCTCCTTGGTCTGCTTTGCTAAAGATATGCATCTGGTCAATTTTTGACGGATGTTGCATCTGGAACACGTCTGACAAAGTTTGACCCACCAGTCAGATAGTGCTTTATGTGAGAGATAGTGTGAAACATTGATGGGATACAAATTGATTAGCCTATTGTTAATAACGGAAACAAAGCCACAAATCTTTGCTCTGCCTTTCATAACCACTTAATTCTGACAGTTAGATTTAGCTGTTAACTGTAGTCTTTGCCTGTTGGCTACAGCACAGCAACATAGGAAATAAGAACAATAAACACAACAAACAAAAAAATGACCATTTAACTATGAAGCCTTCTTACTGTAGAAGTTCAGAAACAAAGGAAAATATCTTAAATTAAGAATTAGTACCACAATACGCCGTTCTGCAGACGGACCTGGTGGCAAATGAAGCTGCATAGAAGGTGGATCAAAACCGTGTTGCAGACAGAACGCAACACAGCCACACCTGTCAAAAATGAGGGGTAATAGGTTTAGGTCTAAAAGAAGGCATCAGGCCCATTCCTTATCCTGCATTTCAGTCTAGAAGTGTAAAGCTTAAGCATAATTATAGAAATTGCCATATGTAACCTCAAACCTGAGTTGTGGCTCAGGCAGAGCGGTTGTCCCCCAACTGGAAGGTCAGTGGGTTGATTCCCATTCTCCCCAGTCCACATGTTGAAGTATCCCTGGGCAAGACACTGAACCCCAAGTTGCTCCCAGTGGCCAGAGCAGTGCCTTGCAGGGACAGTGCCGCCATCTGTGCGTGCGAGTTGGCGCCACAGATGGCTGCCTCGGTTCTGTACCAGAGACAAATTCTTTGTGTGTGAAGCATACTTGGCCAATAAAAGTGATTACAATTTCATAATGATGATAATGATAAAGGGCCCCTACCCAGAAACAGAAAAAAAGAATTACATATTAACGGTTTCCTGTGGAGTTTTGACCACTGGTAGTACTATAGAGTGGTTTTCTATGAGTGGGCCCCTGTTTTTTTTTTAATTTTTTTTTTTTTGTTTTTGTCCTATGTGCGCACAGAAAGACTCATATACTGTACATGTGTGCAATACAGTACATAGCCCAGCTAATGGTTTCATACAATTGTACTAATCTGTGGGTGGTGGTCACATGCCAATATATGCTGCAATGCACCAACAACAGCAACAACGAAGACTGGTAGGCCTCAGGAGTATACTACATTTTGATGAGTAATTGTAAACATTTCAAGAAAACTCCACAGGACACCTTTAAGCATGCAAAGTTATAGCAGCAAAACTGCTACGTTTCTCTATTTTTTTCAACCACAAAGCAGTTTTGACCAGTTTTGACATACCCATCATTTCTGTGGCTTCCTTTGTGCTCTCACCAGCGTCAGCTTCCACTTAGTCTTCACAAATAGTCAACTAGTGTGGAATTTCAATTGTTAGCAACAGGATGACTTCAGTGAAATCTTAAATGATAATGTTTGTTCAGCAAACTAAATGGTTAATATGCCAGTATCATGCAAGATGTCTGCATAACTACTAAGTGTAGGTTAACAAAAGTCAGACGGCACGTTTCTTTCACTCACTTTAATCTAGAAGCGTAAAATTGGCACACAAAACTTGCCTTATTAAGTGTTGTGTGGATGTACTTGAAGTCAAGCTTGACAGCTCGGAGGGAAATTGTAAAACACTCCTGCCTCTTCCTCCAGTAAGAAGAACATAACTGTTTATTGCGTGTCAGACATGAAGTGATGGTAGCAACACAAGGCCGATGACAGGAGCCTGTGTCATAATACAGGAGGCTGTAATGGACTGGCCTCTTTTTACAGTTTTACAGTTATCCATTTAACTCTTTCTTGTACTGCAGGTCACTTATACACAAAATTGTAACTTAAACTTCAGTTTTTCTGAACACAGCAAGGTCACATAGAGTATATTACTTAGTGCCCTAAAATTAGTGGTTGATTGAGTCTGTATGTATTTTTTATTTTTTATTTTTTTTAGAGACTGAGCCAATATATATGGTATAATGCAGATACCATTTTTTTTTTTTTTTTTTTTTTTTGCATTACATAAAATACAACAATTTAATAATGCCAAAGGAGACACAAATTAGTTTAACTTGAATACTTAAATGAAGGTTTAACACTAATGAATTCTGAAAATATTTGAATTATTTCAAGTATTTGAAAATAAAATTTCAGCTTTCTGTCCACACTTTGCACTCACCATATTATTTCAGATTTTACTAATGCCCCCAAGTAATAGAAGCATTAAACTCTGTAGTAACAACAACAACAAAAAAACAACACAAGGCTGTCTCCAGATGTTTTTTGTTACCTGGCTTCTCGAGTGCAAATGCTGGCTATCGATTATCTAAAAATGCAAAATATCGACTCAGTAAATCGGACAAACGCTCAGTCGGTCTACCACTAACAGAAATGTCATTTGACAAATTACCCTTGAAATCTTTGTGCTGCCACCTCAGTAAATTAAGGGTGAAAAAGATTTGTACTGTGGTGGTGGCAGAAGTTTCAGAAATCAAAACCCTAGCACATAAAAACATGTATGACTAGATGCCACTCAGACTTTGTGTAAACTGACCATTTAGACTTGAGCCCCTTTCAGACAGGGTCCCCGTGACTTTTCACCGGCCACTTCATTAAGTACATCTGTAAAACTTCATGCACTTCAGTGCAACACTTCTGCCTTAATGTCTGTATGTGTGAAGCTAAAAATGTTTTTGCTGAAATTGTCATAAATGTATAAATTCAATATGTTTATTACTGAGGTCATAGTCAAAGATGGTGTTGTACTGGACTGCATTTTATTTGGAGGTGCCTCTATATTTTTGTCCTCCTCGGCTACATACATGAGCGGGTCAGAATATTAGGAACACCTCTAAATAATAAGCAGAGATGTTAAAAGTGTTGCACTGAATCACATTCAGGTGTACCTAATAAAGTGGCTGGTGAGTTTAAATGTGAATGCCAAAAAAGCAACTGTTACACAGCTGTTAATTAGAACAAAGCAGTGATTCGGAGAAAACTTGTACAAGTACATTTTATTTAGCACTGTTGTCATCTTGAGTGTGCCCTTAGTTTTTGACCATTTTGATTAAGACACGTATTCAGATAAAAGGTAGTCAGCTATTTGCCTACGTCCGACCAGGTAAATTTGCTGGTAATGCTTATCCGGCTACATGACTTGAATTTCCTCAGACATGATGCCTAGATCTGAAATGGCGGGCAAATTCCTGGTTCAGGGTGCATATCTGAAAGGAACTTTAGAGACTTCTCAAACTGCAGTTTCACCATGTCTTTTCCTACATTGTCCATATTATTAAGAAAAAAAAAGGAGAAGGCAGGTGTGTCTTTCTCTTTTCTTAGACTTTTAGATAAAATAAATCTAAGTATATACTGATGGCAAAAAGAAATCTAACAAAATAATGAACAACCAACAGGCAAATGAATTTCAATAGTAGTCACCCAGCAGTCTATCAGGAACTGCTTCTGCTTGACACCCCATGGAACCAATGAGCCTTTGAATGTGCAGCTGTGAGGTGCTGACACCTTTCTGGAGAGAGTCCTGCATAAACTGCTGGCTCTTGGCAGGCAGCAGTCATGTGTCCAGCTGTTGTTGCAGGGTGTCTCACAGGTTCTCAGTGGGGTTGAGGTCACAAGATAATGCATACTGACAGCATCTGCTAACCAGCAGTCTCCAGGGGAAGTGTGGCCTGGTGAACAGAGGTTGTGTGTTCTCCAGATGAACCGTGGTGTTGTCGCACAGTGATTTGCTGCACAATTTCATCTCTGCACCACATGACATCGTGGAACTTGGGAAACTAAGTGTGGCATCTTTCTCAGGGGGACCTCAGTTATGCTCTTTTGTTGACATGGCTTGAGTGGATATTTCTCCAGCTGGACCTCCAAGGACTTCTAGTGATCCTCAGTGTGAATGTCAAGTTGCAAGTTTTGGTGCATCACTGCTACTCATGGAACATAAGACATATTTCTGCTGAACATACTTCCCTAAAATGTTTTTTTTCCATCAGTATATATAGTATAACACATTATTCCCACACACCTTCAGATAACAAATGTTCTTAAATTTTAGTTTGAAGTGACTTCTGTGCCTTGACTACACATAACCTGAATCTGTCAACAAAAACAACAAAAAAACATTCACATTTTGGATAAAAACATGATTTGTATATAATGAATAGTTATGAGTATTAATAGTTTTTGATCACCATGGTAGAAAATGCGTATTTGTGATTCAATTTCCTGCAGTACATAATACTCATATTCTCTTAGTTTTTATTCGTACACTAGCCAAATATTTGCCATATTTGTGAGATAAACATTGCTTTCAGTGATGACTAGGTATCAGTTTCCACATCTATTTTATTTATTTTTTTGACTTTCTGTATCAGTGGGGGAAATCTTGAAATGACAGCAGACTAGATCCCAAAGCATCAAAGAATAACTTCACCCTTGACCAAATAGTGTGCATGAGCAGGACACGAATCAAAGCATCTATACAACAAGTAGTAACTGAATTTAGTTTTTATCTTTTGTTCTACTAAGTACAGTTGTGAAGAATATTGTAGGATATATATA
>NW_018127986.1:1424175-1425074 GCF_001952655.1 Monopterus albus | reverse complement strand
TATATATATAATATACTGTAAGTGTTATCCACTTTGAGAGTGTGATCGATTACGGCACAGAGAATACTGACTTTCAGCCCTTTTCTTTGAATCAGAGCCTGCCAACAGCACATCTTTTGCAGATGTTCCTGGATCTAAAATATATCAGGAAATCAGAATTTTAGCTAGCTGTTTGCCCTTATTCATCTTAAATCTTACACTTAAGTGCTTATAATCATAGCTGCTTGAAGATTTTCTGAGCTCTTAACGTGTTGTTTTGGTGAAACACTTGGGAGTGAATGCTCTTTTTGTCTTTTTTACTCTTCTTATTCATAATGACACTTGTTTCTAAAACATTCCAAAAATAGAAATTAGAAAAACTAAATTATCACACCCCATTGGCAGACTATAAAAAGTTAAATGTCTAAAACTGAAGTGAAGATTTAACTAATTGCTTTCTGCAGCATTGAGAAGCTGTGCATATTGCATTGATGAGGCTCCACACATAGACCCCAAAGACCTAATAGTCCCATGCAGCTACATTTACAACATTTCTAATTACAGCCAGATATTGCCTTTAAAATGACTAATTTACAAAAAGGATCACAAACACAAACAGAAAACCAGGTTCCAGAAAAATATGACAACCTTGTTATGACAAAGTTGGAGCATTGGGTGACATTTTTCACTGTGGCCTCACTTTGTGATAGACTACACACTGTACTTGATATGCAATGTACAGAGTGGGAAATGCTGACTCAAGAGTGCACAGTACATATTTTTTCACCAGGGAAGGGACAGCCTTTTCAACACCATCTCGTTCATTGAGAACAGTTCACATGTTTCTTCAGCTTATTGCTCCACAAGAGAAGGAGCAAAATGTCGAATGTAATCCTAACTGTCCATGGGAGTTGCTTTTG
>NW_018127986.1:1423770-1424128 GCF_001952655.1 Monopterus albus | reverse complement strand
GTTATGGCAAAACTTGTTCTGTGTCACACAACACAGATACACAATGACACTCAGCCTGCTTGTAAAAGCCTTGTTGGGCTGTGACTGGTCTGAAGTCACTGGAATGGGCCAGCCTTCCCACTGTGGAATAATTTAAGATGGCCTTCAGGGCTTATTAAGTTTTTCAAAGTAATTAATTTCCTGAAGCCTCCAAGTAGCAATTGTGGCTTTTCAGATAATCAAAATGAGGTTGCTGCATGCTCATGATTATTCTATGACATTACACAGGGTGACGGTATTACACATATCTTACAGATAACTTCTTGGGCTAGATTTAGACACTTTACTCAGTAGTTACTGACAGTGTGTTATTGAATTA
>NW_018127986.1:1396362-1423694 GCF_001952655.1 Monopterus albus | reverse complement strand
GGACTCTTATGTTCAGATTGAGCAGTGTGACCACATGAGGCAGTGTAACTGGCATGGGCAAAGTATGTGATTTGTGTTTACAGCACAGACAAGTCAGTCTGGGACAACAATTTATTAATTGCACATGTGGCCAGTACACACACAATTCTTAGTTTTTAAAAAGCATGTGGGGTTTAGAGAGACTCTTATGTTTGAGCAAAACAGGTTTTTGCTATGTGAGGTGCTGCCAATAATGTCAAGTAGCCAAAATCTTTTAATTTCTCTTGGTTCTCTATTGTAACTCATTGCACTGTAAACCTCATAACTACTGTTTCTCCATCACATGCTCTCCAAGTTGCTCAGCATGTTCCTCTTAATAATTTCAATACCTAAGCATTTAGTTGCAAAACATGAGCACCATCTATTGGCCAAACAAATAATGTGCAGCTCTAAAGAGAGAACTGTTGAACATCCTGGTGTTTCACAGTTTGAGAGAGAGCGAGCTTCTGCATGTTTAATGTTTGTCCCTGGTATAACTTCATAACTGTGGTTAAGTAGCTATAAATGTGGCTTGTCAAGCCTGTTTTTCTGAGTCATCTCCAACTTTCCATTCCCAAAAGGCCCAGGTTTCATTGTTTTTTGATTCTATAGAATTCACGCCAGTCATGCCAAGATATCTATGCCAGCAGTGTATTTTGTGAAGTTATGTGTGGATGTAGAGTACATCAGATTACTTAAATATATATTATCCACCAATGATTTATCCCATAAATACATATAGTGCACATTCTTCCTTGAAACATCAGGTGAATGTTTCTCCAAACACCAACCAAGTATGGCTCATAGGAGCACATTGTCTTTCCTTGATGTCTTCCCTTCAGTGAACCCTATATTCATTTTTTATGATCCACATATAAATCTGTTCTCAGCAAGGGAAGAAAGGTTCAAGGAAGACAAGTAAAAACTGAAGGATATGCCATTTTATAAAAGGAGGAATTCCTACATATTTGATCACAGACGTTTCATAGTGAAGTTTAGTCTCATGTTTGAAGCAGAAGTCACTAAATTGTTAAAGGAACAGTTCTACATTTTGTTGTTAAAGGAAAAGTTATACATTTTAGGAAATATGCCGCCTTTCTTTCTTGCTGGGAATTAGATGAGAAGGTCAGTGCCACTCTCAGTCCCTGCCCAGGCCTATGAGGCCTGTAGCAGATGGTTAGCTTTTAGCACTTCTGTCAGTCACTGCTTTCAACCAAGAAGTACCCTAAGCCAGCAGATATCCACTGTAAAACCAAAAGTTATATTTCATTTCAGTTTTTGTATGGTTTAAGTAAACAAGATGTGTTAAATAGTGAGCTTTAGAGGCTCTGCTAGATAGATTTTGTTATTTAGGGTAGAGCTAGGCTAGCTGTTTCCCCATGCTTCCAGTCTTTATGGTAAGGTGAGATAAGGTGACAGGAATGAGACGGGTACTGACCTTCTTATTTTACTCAGCAAGAAAGTGAATAACTGTTATTTCCCTAAGGACAAACTGTAGTCCAGTGGAACTTTTTGACAAGAGATCCAATTTAGGGTTCATCCTGGTGTTTAGCTGATGAAATTACCTTGTGGTCTAAAGACCTGCAGACTATTGTCCCTCTGTGGCACATAGTCTACAACCACTGGATAAGAACTGTTGTCCATGCCTTGGAATGAGAATATTTAATTTCATGAATATTGAACTGTTATTCTGGTATTTTTCTAAAGGTAGCAATGCAATATGTAGACAGAAACATCGTTCATAGCATTTCATTTTACAGCGTTTATCTTCACAATGCTGGCTATTATAAAGTACCCTTTTCTACCTGTCATGAACTGACATGTCCTCCAACACCTGGACATGTTTTGAATGAGGTTACCAGTGCATACCACACAGCTTCTACAGGGTCTGGTCTCACTCTATCTGTTGATCACAGTTTACTGAGTTGTGATAAATTAATGACACAGAAATGATAGTTCTGGCTTTGTTGGAGAAACTCATTGATACAACACACTTTCTGAGATTGTGCCTCTCTTTTCTGTTTGTTTAGCAGGCAGAGGCATTGATATGCACACAGATAACCAGTGGGGCCTGCATGTACTTACGGCTACCTACTTATACACCTAGTTTCACAATGACTAAAATTTATAAAAACAGAATTATTCATACACTCAAATTTATAAGTTTGATAGAAGCTGTATGTACACATATTTCAGTCTTTGTGTGTACACAGAGTTTTAATTTATTTGCAAACTTACACAATGTTTTTCTGAACTACAATCTAAGGCTAATCTAAGGCTAGTTCAGATTTTCACCATTGGAAATTTATTTACTCACACAACCATCTTGACATCGAAAAAGTAGATAAGTAGCCCTAAATATATATGGATATAATGTATTTGTTTCCTTTTTTTATCTGTGAGGTTAAATACAGTGCCTCTTTAACTGAATGTTCTACATGGTCTGTTGACTGGTCAGGGAAGGCTTGAAATGTGACGACCTCCTATTTTATAAAGCATGACATCCGCTAATCACAAACTACGATTGCACTCAGTGACAGAAAAAAATCATTTAATTCTACAAGAAGACAACATGTTCAGCCTAGTGGCCTTCATCACTGTTGCAGTTCCACAGTGTAGCTGTCTCTCTAAACATTAAATTCTCAAGTTAATTAGCCTGCACCTGGTTGAGTGACCGTGAGTGAGACAACCTTAGTTCTTAGAACACAATTTAAAAGGAAGGGTGAGAGAATATCATCAAAAGTAAAATAACCAACTTTCTCATTTAATTGCATCAAAAAGACATCAATGCTACACATCCACAGAACACAATCAGCATATCCAGAGGTCATCATAAAAAACTAGGAGACAAAAAAAAACCCATACTAGATCCCCGTTACCATAACAGATGTTTTTCAATCTGGACATTGCACCACAAACAATGGGAGTGTAGCTGTTCATAAAGAGGTGAATATCTGAGCCCAGCAACGAGAACATTATTTATTTGCAGAAAAATAAATATTCTTCATTTAAAACATTAGGATGTAAAGTTTTAAGGATGTATATCCAGAAACATTCCCTTTTTAATAAAGATTTCTCAGTATCTACATTTCTTCCTTTTGACTTTTACATGGACAAAACAAAAGGTATACCACATTGTCCATGTTACATGTTATCAGTGACTTTATATGATATTGTTTTTAATTTCAGAGTTTCTCTGTCTAAATACAAATGCTTATCACTTGATGGTCCTTTAAGTTTGCAGCTGTTTTATCAATGAATAATGATGGGTGTTCAAAGATTTTGTTCAGAGTAACATCATTGCTAAGAGAATATAAATGTTTATGAAATATGGATTTTATAATTCGAGCAAATTTATGTTGAGATATGTTTAATAGACCTTTCACTTTTCACTTTCGCTCTTTCTTTTGGAGACACTGTCAACAGCTGATTTAAGACATGTTTCTGGATAGCCCTTATTTCTAAAGCATTGTTCTACGTTCGCACTCTGTAGTGTGAATTTTTCTGAACTACACATTCTTCTAAGTCTATAAAGTTGGCTTGTTGGCCAACTTGTTTTGAGAGAAATAGGATAACTCTCAAAATTCAAAAGATTGTGTTTTATCAGTTCCCTGTTTTATCAGTTGCTGTTCATAATATTCCCATCTATATTTTTGTCCTCCCCAGCCACATACATGAGAGGGTCAGAATATTAGGAGCACCTCTAAATATAATGTAGTCCAGTACAACACCACCTTCAGCTATGACCTCAACATTAAACATATCATTGAATTTATATATTTATGACAGTTTAACTTAACTATGGTTAAAGGTGATGTTGTAAGGGACTACATTATATTCATAGGTGTTCATAAACATCTTAAGGGGGAAGTGTTGCATTGAAGTGCATACAGTTGTACAGGTGTGCCTAATAAAGTGTAGATTCTTGACTAGGGGCTGAATATGAAAATCAATAAACTTAGATTTATTTTTTGCTAATAAATTCACCCCTGATAGAATAGTGTGTAATGGCGGATCCACAGTAGATTTACACAGCTAAAAAAATTAAGGGAACACTAAATCACACATTTCATCTTGATGAATGAATTATTCAGGTTCATAGCCTTTACTAAGGTACGTTGTATAATTTGTTCAGAACAAAATTACATAACAGTGGTCAGTGGAAACCAAAATCATCAACCCACGGAGGGCTGTATTCAAAATCTCACCGAAAATCAAAGTGAAAAATTGAAATCACGGGTTCATCCAAGTTGCGTGAATTTCATCACGATACTTCATCACAGTATTTTTCCATCAATCTGCCCATCCACCCATTATCTACACTGCTTATAGAGGGTCATGGGGGGGTGGGGAGTTTAGAGGATTGGAGCCAGTCCCTGCTGATTTTGGGCAGGAGGTGGGGTACACCTTGGATAGGTTATATGTAGTGCCATGAATTAATTACATTGTCATCAAGTTTATGCCTTCTGCACCATGTAATTATTTACAGTCACAATTTGTAGTATGTTAACCCTCCTGTTATGTTGCAGGTCAAATTGACCCACGAACATAACTGCTTTAAATGAGACAAATATTTGATATGACGAAATGAACATAACAGGAGGGAACCCTCCTGTTATGTTCATTTCTCAGGTGATGCCTGCTCAGCAGTTATGTTCGTGGGTCAATTTGACCCGCAACATAACAGGAGGGTTAAGTAGTTTCCGACTGTTTGTGTAAATGTGTGTAAAGAAAACCTGCTGGTCTGGCTTGTCAGACACTGGCTGTCAGCCTACAATTTAACATTTCCCAAGCTTAAGCCCAGAAAGGCAAAGCAAAGGCAGGAATAAGCATTCATCATTTTTATATAGTGGTTTAGATGGACAGATATTCACAAAATGCCCCACTATTCTTTTTCCTAACAGCTAAGCAGAACAGTAAAGAGACGAAGGCTGGCAGTGAGGCTGTAACTCCTGAAACACAGTCTCCAGAAGACACATCTAGAGATGATGCTCCCTCTTCTGAACCTGTCACTGAAACAGCCCCACCACAAACAGACTCTACAAAAAAAGCAAAGGAGCCAGAAAACAGTGGTGTGTCTAAGCAACAATCCGCAGAGTCAGATCCCGCAATAACACCCACCCCAGCAAAATCTAGTCTGTCTCCAGCTGCACAGTCCCCATCCAACTCAGCCCCTAGACATCATGAAACTGGGGCCCTTATGGTTGCTAAGACCACATATGTCATACCAAAGAAGCAGTCTGGATCTCAGTCCCCTTCCAGCAGCCACTTGTCAGCCTCTGTGTCATGCCAGAAGCCTTCTTCAGCCCCTACGCTGCTGAATGAAACCCGAAATCTCCTGGTGCCTCCGGCACCCAGTGCTCCCTCATCTAGACCCTCACAGCCTAATAATCAGGTCAGACAGAGTATCCAGCGCACCCTCATCAGCATCCTGTCCAAAAGGTGAGAACAAGCCTCAGTCTTTGGTAAACCAAAGGCTTGTCAGATGTATACTGTACAAAAATTGCACATTGAAAATGAGTCCTTTGAACCATTTTAGTGATGATAATAGGAGCCAAAAGAGTAAATGCCAATATGTTTAATAATTTATGATGGTATGGCATACTTTTATTAAATCTGTTAATTGTTTAAAAAAAGCACATTTTTCATCACATGCCAGACTCAGGGACATAATTTGTGACTTGTCTTTTTACAGTAAGTTGTGTGCAAATAACATGCCACAGTGGTGATACACTACAAATTTGCTATCTGCCTTTCTGTTTTGTCAAGGGTGTGTGACTGTGAGGATTTGGAGATGTCTGAGAGTGAAGCTGCAAAGCTTGTTGCGAGCATCGAGATGGAGATGTTTGACGTATTTCGCAATACAGACAGCAAATACATGAACAAGTACAGAACTATAATGTTCAACCTAAAAGACCCAAGAAACAAGGTCGGATCTCTGTTTAAACCCTAATTTTAAATACTGTTCTTATTATTGCATAAATTTCTTTAGTGAGGTTTTATCAGCAGCTCATAGTTATTTAGCAAACTGACAGCTGAGTTATGGTTTCTCTCCAGGGTTTGTTGTATCGGGTTGTACGTGGGGAGATCAGTCCCTTCAGACTGGTCAGGATGAGCCAGAAGGATATGCAGGCTATCAAGGCACCAGAGCCAAGTGCAAAAGAAACAGAGGTAAAGTGTATCAGGCATTAATCACAGCCAGACAAAATTTGATTTTTTTTTAATTAATAAACTTATCAGGCTTCAGAAGAATGAAGCTGTATTTGTGTCAGAAGTGCTTATGTTTTTCAATTGCTTTTGTGTATCTAGAGCAAGGATGCTGCTACTAAAGCAACAAGTTTGCTGCAGAAGCCTGAGGCAGTGAAGGTTGATTTGGCCAGTTTGAGACCTGACAGAAAACCTGACAGAAGACCTGATAGAACGGTGTGTACTCGCCTCATTTGCATTCAATGAGTGGAATTTCAGATTTTTATATATAAACACTATACTGCCAGCCTTGCTTCATATAAATGTTTCTTATGAAAGGCAAAAGATGTTAAGGGGTTAAGTCTCACTGTTTGTGTGGATGTGTCAGTATAGGTTGCTTCCCAGGAACAAAAGAAAAGTTTTCCTGCACCTGCCCTCAAGACCAGAACATACCAGCCAAGTAAGGGCAGCACTACACCAGATATTCTCACCTGTATGCTTAAGGACACAACATCAGAGCATAAAGCTCACCTCTTTGATCTGAAATGCAAGATATGCACAGGTAAATTAAAAATATTCTGTTTACAGATTCTTATCCAATGACCAGTCATTGTTACTTGTAGTTGTTCAGAGAAGATTTTTTTTCTTTCCCAAAGGCCAGATACTAGCTGGGGAAGAGGGGGAGCCAGCTAAGAAAAAACCCAGGGTCTCTGAAACAAGAGATAAGAATGAGCCCTCTTGGAGAAAGTCAGCAGGAGATGACTCCCCTCTGCAGGCACCACCTGACTCACATGACATGGATTCTTTGACATCTTCCCTGCTGGATCCTCCATCCCGCCTTCTTATTGATTCTCCAGCACGGACTATAGTAGAATCTCCTGCTTCCCCCACAATGGATTCCCCAGCCTCCCCTACTTTAGAGTCTCCTGCTTCCCCTGTCATGGAGTGTGTGGCATCACCAAATCCAGACAATCCTAAAGTTGCTACATCAAAGAGAGCATATACACCGGTTGTGATTCCAACTGTCTCCACTGTGACTATCACTAGACATGACCCTCGCACTGCTGCAAACAGGTTCTCTGCTTTGTTTAGTAGTACCTCTGGTCCCAGTAACACAACTCATAACCAGTCAGACCCTTATGCCCCTCTTAAAGAGGCAAGCTCTGCCCCGCCTTCAGCACCAGCATCCTCACTACCACCAGTGAAAACTATACCTAAATCTATCTTAATGAAGCCATCTTCCTCTGCAGATCCCAGACTCTATTGCACATCTGCTAGGTATTTAAAGAACTATTGAAGTTTAAAATATATTAAAAGTTCCATTTCTGTAGTGTACATTTGAACAAAATCAGCATAATGTGTGGCTGTTGTTGTTATTGTGCTGTTGTGGTTTGTCTTTCAGGACCATGATCTCTGAATCCCCAGCTGATGGTGAGACTGCTCAGTTCCTGGCTAAGCAAGACACTGTATGGAAAGGCTTTCTAAACATGCTCACTGTTGCCAAGTTTGTCACCAAGGGATATCTGGTTTCAGGATCTGCTGAAAACCTTAAAGCGGTATAATAAAGCACTATAATAACTTTTATCCATAGAATATTAAACAAATATGTCATTTTCACTGGACCTTTTTCCTTTTCTGTAGGATCTACCTGATACCATACAAATTGGAGGGCGCATTATGCCTGAAACAGTCTGGGACTATGTTGCAAAACTAAAGACCTCTATTACAAAGGCAAGCAATATTTCTTTAATAACCTTATATAACAACATTGAAAATATATAATTATTTTACATCTTCTCTTGCTTGTTTTGAACTTATTAGGAGTTATGTGTGATACGGTTTCACCCTGCAACAGAGGAGGAAGAGGTGGCCTACGTCTCCCTATTTTCCTATTTTAGCAGTAGAGGTCGTTTTGGTGTGGTCGCCAATAACAGCCGTTCTATCAAAGATGTATACCTTGTCCCACTCAGTGCAACGGAATCAATCCCATCCATACTGCAACCTCTTGAAGGACCAGGTGTGATAATCCTCTTACTACTTATAGTCTTACATAATACATATTTGCATTATTACACTGCTACGCTACTAAACTGCTATGCATGCGCACATTTAACTGAAATGTAATTCATCACATGTATACAAAAAAAACAATTTGTGTCATGGCCAAATTGTGCAGTTCCCTCAAAACTGCCCAGTTATGATATGTTCCTTCTAGTTTAGCTTGATCAGAAACTTCTGCATAAATGTTCATTGTTCTTGTCTTTCCACTGACCCCCATTGCTCTCCTTTATTTTTAACCTGGTCTGTGAGGTGCTGAAATTGAATAATGACGACAGGCAGTATGTGCATGTGCAGAGGAGTGAGAAGTTGGAAAAAAAACCCCACATGAATTCCCATTTGATTGTTCTGACAGCTGTTGCTTGGTCAGAGATTGGATATGAATCTGATCTAGGCCCACGTGTGCAAGTGCAGCCAGATCTGATTTGAAAAAAATCGGGTTTGGTTTGTCCAAACATCCATGAAAAGCGCTCTGAGTTACTTGGAGGGAAAAAAAATCAGATTTGAGTCACTTCAGCGTGTAGTATCCAGATTTATCTGATTTGTGAATCTGAATTAAACCTTTCTGACCAAATTTTTACATCAAGAATTTAGAAGAAGTGATGGAACAATGGTGAGCCAATTGTGAGCTTTTTTATTTGTTCTAATAATTAATTTATTTCAGTTTTCTTCATTTTGCAGGGCTTGAAAAAAACCGACCCAACCTTCTTCTGGGTCTTGCAATCATCCAGAAGGTAAAACGTCCAGGGAGTTTTCCTCAGGAAATTGAAGAGAAGAGACCTAATGTCCACATGTCCAAGGACCCTATGTGGATCCCAAAACCTCCGGTCCTTTATGGCTCTGATAAATTGGAGATTTTCCAACCCTATGATCCAGAGACCCCTGCTAGTACCACCCCTCCAGGTTCACCATCGTGTCCTGGGTCACCATCAGACTCTTCCTCTTCTGGTTCAGTTACCATACCATCTCTTTTGACTTCCATTAGAGCAACCCCTCCTGTTTCTACCTCAGCTGTTGCTACTACCACACAGTCCACTTCTAACAGCATTTCTGACAATAACACACCATTACAGACCATCTTGAGGACTTTGTTTGGCAATAAGCAAACTGACTCCACGGTCGCTTCTGACCAAAGCTCTACAACAACAACAACCATAAGTGATAAGAAGATACCTGTGTCACAGGTGTCTGGATCAATGGTGGATCCAATTGTCCAACAGTATGGACAGAAATCCAAAGTCAAAGAGATAGAAGAAGAGGAGAATGAATTTGACCGACCATATGACCCAGAGGAGGAGTATGATCCAGCAATGGGATATGGAATGATTGCTCCACAGAACACAGAAAAAATTAAGGCAGATGGCCCTGTATTATCAGGCTTTGTGGATGATGATGTGGCTTATGATCCAGAGGATGAGACTATCTTCGAAGATATTCAAAGTAATACTTTTGTTACAAAGCCCCCTGTTCCAACTCAAATGTCAGATTCTCCATCATGCTCAGCACCACTTTCCAACCAGGTTGTAACACCAAATGCCTCTTCCACTCCAATGCAGACTTCTACCCCAGCTGCAGTAATGCCGAACATTCCTACAGGCACTGTGGTTGTTTCAGCTGCAACACTGACAGAACAACAGCGCATGCTTGAGGAGCTCAATAAGCAGATTGAAGAGCAAAAACGGCAGTTGAAAGAACAGGAAGAAGCACTACGTCAACAGAAAGAGGCTGTGGGTATGTTCATGGCTCGCTTTTCTGTTTCGGATTCCCTGATGTCTCCTCCATCAAACTCTTTGGCCCTCAGTCAAATGTCATCTCTGCAGGGTGGCATAATGCAAATAGAATCAGGGTCTTCAGAATCAACTGAAAAGACCAGCATCCCTACAGCGACTTTGGACAAAGCAAATGAGGACTCTCAACCTGTAGAGTTAGAAGACACAACTACCATTTCTAATTTTAAAAATGACACAGATACAGCTACAGAGCAAGATGAAACACAGGAAAATGTTAAGGAAAGTGACAAGTATTCCTCGGCTGGGGAGATTGAAGATTCTGATGTAGCATATGATCCAGAGGATGAATCACTTTTTAATGAAATTCAAGAGGATGTTTTTCAAGGAGGCAATATAACAACTCATGAGTCATCTTTGTCTAGGCCAGGGCATAGTGTCTCCTGCAAGGGTTCTCCAAGTTCATGCCACAACCGAAAGCGAAGGCTGTCGCCAAAGAGGCGGGGTCATCATGAAAGGGGCCGCCATAGAAGTCCTTCAAGAAGGTCACAACGTCGTTCTCCTTCACATTCCCGTAGACGTAGAGAAAGGGATAGAAACAGAAAAGGTGAAAGGGACAGGTCGAGGCACAGAGGTAGAGATGAGTCTGAACGCCAGTCTCGCCATAGGAAAGAACATGCTACACGCCGTCATTCTCATGGGCATAGAAGATCTTCTTCATCCCCTAGAAAAAAAGATTCTGTCCCCCTTTCATCAAAACAGCACAGAGGGCCTTCTCCACAAATCCTAGAGAAGTCAAAACATGCAAGTGTTTTGTGTAGTGCTCCAGACCCCATTATTGGGCAATTTGTAGAGAGTAACACATCACCATCTACCCCAGTTAATATTAAAAATGACCCTGATGAACATCTGCTAAAATGTAATATTGTTGAGTGCTCTGATAAAGATCTTTCTCCCTGTTCACAAAAACGTCTTGACAGTGTGAAGCTTGAGATTTCAGAACCACCAGAATCCCATGAGCTTCAAAAAAATTCAGTCAGTGACCATGATGGTGGTGATGGGTCTTTTAAACAATTGGATAAACCCTCTCAGGAAACATTTCTTAACAACAAAATTGAAAGCACAGTTCCTCTAAGGGAAATTGATCCGCCCATTCGAGATTCCCCTCAGAGCCCCGATCCAGAGCCACCATTCATAAAACCTATCAACAGAGAAAAGATTGACCCTGTTAACACAGAGGAGATTAGAGATCCTAAGACACATCCCAATGTCTCAGTGCCATTTGTTAAAATTGAAAATAATTGTTTGTCTATCGGTGAACAAGAAACAGTGTCCAATATACCATGGGCTACTGTTGGAAGTCTATTACCAGATGTTAGAAAATCGGATTTTATATCCCTAAATCAACAGGGCCCAGTTTTCAGAGACCAAGGCGTGATAGAGGCAGACAAACAGAGAAAAGGGGAAAGTTCAGTCTTAAAGCATCCAGAAATGATGGGTGAAGGGGGCAGACATCCAAAGTCAGCTGCAGGCTTGGATGTTCAGGGTTCAGAACCTGAAATAGACCCTGTGACCAAGCTTCCAGGGCCTATTATGAGTGGTACAGGTATTAGGAATCCAGGACCAGATATGAAAGAGCCTGGATTTAGGGGACCACAGATAGACCAAAGACCAGCAGGTTTTAGTTTCCCAGGACCAGAAATGAGAAATTCAGGCATACAAGGTATGAGCCCCAATATTTGGGGTCCTAGACCACACATACAAAGCTCAGGGACTGGTATGCACTGTTCAGAGCCAAACATGAGAGACCCAGGTATTCAGAATCTCAAGACTGGTAGAATTGGTGTAGAGCCAGTCATAAGAGGTTCAGGGATGAGGAATCCACTAGAACATATGGAAAGTTCTAGTATGCAAGGCATGCACCTAGAAGTTCAGGGTCCAGTCCTTGATATGAGAAACAATGAACCAGACATTGGAGGGCAAAAGTTAATATCTGTTACAAACTTTCATATGGGGGAATCATGCCTACAGAGTGAGATGAGAGATCCAGTCATGAAGGCCCCTTTGTTAGATAGATCTGGGCTTGATATCAGTGGCTCAGGGCCAAGGGGTCCTTTATTAACCATGTATCATTCAAATCCAGATATCAGTGGGCTGACTGTAGTTGATGAGAGAAAAAGTCAAGAAGATAAAGATCATTGGAAAAGGGGTTTTCAGCCACATGGAAGAAATTCAAACTTTAGCGAAGTGGGTACTGGTCGGGAAAGGAGTTTAGAGTCAAATGCACCCACAGGTTTGGAAGCTAGGCCACTATCTTCAGTAACAACAGATGAAGGGCAAGACCCACAAAGAGGGGTACCCATAAGAGGACCAAGGCCAAACACAAATTATGAAAGTGGTAAATTTAACAGGCCCTGCATTGAACAAGAGATTGGTGGGTCTAGAGAACATTTCAGGCAGCCACAAACAGATACTGGGGCTGAAAGGAGTGTGCAGGGCCCTGGCATGAGAGGATCAGAAACTATGCATGAATTAAGATGGCCAGATATGACAGGAAGAAGCTATATGGGGCTTGGTCAAGATATGGATAGTATGGATGACTCAAATACAAGGGGTGATAGAAGTGAGTTAAATACAAGGGCTTCAGGAAAAGACATTGGAGATACAGGTCTCTGTAGTGGGGATGCAAACATACGGGTAAGAACTACACCAGGTCCAGGGCTATTTAGAAGAAATGAGCAAATGGGTCAAGAAGACAGAGGGCCCATGCCAAACATTACAAATTTAGACTGGAGAAGTCCAGGTGTTGGTCATGATATGTGCGGTCAGAGAGGATCAGGTCCAGTCAGAGGAAAACCATTTATACAAAATGAATGGAGTGATAATCAGCCTGAAAGGAGAGGTCCAAATATAGAGAGCCAGGGACCTGACAGAGGTCCAGGGGGTTCAGATTTCCTGCCACTAGGACCTCAGAGGGGAGGACCTGATATGGATGTTCCAAAGTATGAATGGACAGGATCAGGAGGTCCAGTTTTCAAAAGACCAGAGAATGAACAGAGTGTTTCTATGGACAATTCAGGACCTGGAATGAGAGGACCAGGGGTTGAAAGGAGAGGGCAAGCTGTAGAGGGTCCTGTGACTAACAGGGTAGGACCTGGGGCCTCACCTTTCAGAGGGCCAGGACCTGACAGGAAAGGGCCAGTTATGGAAGGTCAAGGACCTGACATGAGAGTATCAGCAGGACCAGATTTCAGGGCGTCATGGCCTGAAAGGAGAGGTCTTGAAATGGTTGATCCAGGGCCTGACAGGAGAGAACGAGATGGTCCAGATTTCAGGGAACCAGGGCCCAAAAGCAGAGGAATATCTTTGGAGGGTCCTGGATCTGACAGGCGAGGACCTGGAGGTTCAGGTTTCAGAGGGTCCAGGCCTGACAGGAGAAATTTATCTATGGAGAGTCCTGGGAGTGACAGGAGAGGACCCGGAGGTCCAGACTTCTGGGGATCAGGGCCCGGAAGCAGAGACTTACCTATGGAAGGTCCTGGACACAACAGTAGAGGCTCCGGAGGTCAGGTATTTAGAGGACCAGCGCCTGAATTGAGACATCCTACTATGGGGGCTGTAGGCCCTGACAGAAGAGGACCAGGAGTTCATGATTTCAGTGGACCAGGGCCTGATAGAAGAGGTGGTCTGGGGCCCAACAGGAGAGAGTCTGGAGTTCCTGACTTTAGTGGGCCAGGATATGAAATGAGAGGTCCCTCTATGGGAAATCAAGAGTGTGACAAGAGAGGACCGGGAGGCCTAGAGTTCCGGGTACCAGGGCCAGACAGAAGAGGATCAGGGTGTTCAGACTTAAGAGGGCCTGGGGGTGAAAGGAGTGGTCCCTCTGTGGATGATCAAGGGCCTAGAAAGAGAGGACTAGGGGATCAAAATGCTAGTGGACTGTGTCCTGACAGAAGAGGGCCACATATGGGGGTTCCTGGGCCTGACTGTATAGGAATGGGGCCTGAACGAATTGCCCAAGATATGGAAGGACCAGGGCCTCACAATAGAGGACAGGGAGCACCACACTTCAGGGGTCCTGGTCCAGAAAGTAGATATCCAAATATTGAGGGCCCAGGGCCTGACAGAGAACCACTGCTAGAAACACCTTGCTCCTATGTGGAGGGTCTAGGGCCTAACAGGAGAGGGCCGGGAGGTCCAAACACAAGAAGACCAAATGGGCCAAATTTCATGGGACCTGGGCCAGAAAGAAGACTTCCAGATATGGAGGGCCCAGGGATTGAACAGAGGGGTCCACCCTTCAGAGGAATGGGGCCTGATCAAACTGTTATGGAAGTACAAGCGAAAGGTCCAACAGGTCCAGATTTTAGAGGACCAATCTGTGAAAGTAGAGATCCAGACACTGAGGGCCCCAGGCCTAGCAGACAAGAATCAAGAGGCACAAACTTCAGGGAACCTGGGCCTGAAAGGAGAGTTACAGATATGGAGGGCCCAGGACCTGATTGGAGGCGATCTGTTGGTCCAGACTTTAAAGGCCCAGGCATCAGACATAAAGGTCAAAATGCAGAAGATCTAAGAAATGACAAAAGAGGTGACTGGGGAGGGGCTGACTTTGGAGGATCAGAACCTTTCCAAGAAAGTCTAGATACTGAGTGCCCAAGACCCGATAGAACAGATAAAAACTTGAGGCGTCCATGGCCTATGAGGATTAACAGTAGAGGGCCACGGCCAGAAATGAACAATCAGGGAGACCGATGGAAAAGCTCAGACACAGAGGAACAGTGGTCAGATAGAAGTGGACCCAATATGGTGGCTGTAGGAAATGAAAGAGAATGTTCAGGAGATCACTGGAAGAGGCGTGGTAGCAGGGCTCCAAGGCCTAACCAAGAAGGTCCAGATGAGCAGGGCCAAGAACATAGTAGGCAAGGTCCTCATAGTGAATGGAGAGGCCCTGGAATTAGGGGGCCGGGTCCTATACAGGAAAGACCAAATATGCTTTTGCCAGCGCATATGAGGGGTCCAGGAGATCATTTGAAAGGTCTTAGGTGTAGGGGTCCAGGGCCTGTCCAGCATGAGCCTGATATGGTGTCCCCAGGACCTAGAAATGAATGGACAGAGCCTGACAGAGCTGGTGTTGGGCCCCACAGAAGGGGACCTGGGCCATTTTTTAGAGGGGAAAGAAATCCAGATAATAGAGGACAAGGCCATGATAGGAGAGGACTAGATATTAGAGGATCAAATAAGAGAGGGGGCCCAGATACGGGAAATGACTGGCAGCAGCCAGACTGTAGGGGAAATGTGAGAGGGCCAAACATGGAAGGACCTGGGACTCGTATGGCATGTCCAGACTTGATTAATTCATGCCCAAATGGGAGAGGATTTGAGATGGAAGGTCTTGATCGAAAAGGCCCAGGAGGTTCAGATTCAGGATGCCCAGGTCCAGGCATGATGGGCCCACATTTAGTGTCAAGAGGGTCAGAGCCAGCCATAAAGAATGGCTTGCAAGGATCAGATGTAAGGGGGCAAGGGCATGTCAACAGAGTGCCAGACATGAGGAACAGGGAACCAGGGCAGAGAGGGCAAACAATTAATAATGAAAGAAGGGGCCCTGAACTGACATACTCAGACAAATCTGCATCACCTAATCTCAGTAGTCCACATCAAGTTACCAGATTTAAATTCTCTGGTGATCCACATTCAGAACCATTCAATAAGCTTCCTGGTCCACCTCCGAACAGTGGAGGAAACTCATTTCCCGGTTTTGACAACCCACAAAATCGGCAAGCAGTAAAACCCCAGAGACATAGAGCTGCCTTACTTCCCACTCCAACAGAAGGTCTCATTCAATTCCCAAATCGTACGATGGGTCACTCTACTGACAGAGAGTGGAGAAGAGGTAGACCAGTGAGTCGAGGAAGAGGGTTGGTAAAAGGGCAAAGACAGCAGCAGGAGAAACGTCTTGCTGGTAAAATGAACATGCCTTTAGATGCAAGCACAGGGAGTGAAGAAAAAATGTAATAGGGCAATGTAACTGATAAACGGGAATTATGGTGCATTTGATACAGCATAACACAGAGCAAATGTATTTTTCCCAAGTGGTTGTCCACGTCTTATTGAGATATCAACATGAAGTTTCAACAGTCAAAGCCATGAAAGATCAGACATTGTATCTTGATATGGAAATACTCTGAGGTGTTTTCAGTTCATTATGTTGTGGTTTGTCTTGTATTCAAAGTAAATGCATTTATTTTTATTACTTGATTAGGACTAAATGCCTTGTAGCCTTAACTGAAATGCACACTGAATTGTAAATTCAAATCTATGTGCATTTCTAGTTGGAAATTGTGAGAAGTATTTCATACAGAAACTGTACAGTTTTTTTTCAACATAGCTATAGTGTCACTACAGTAGGCTTGATCTGTTCTGTTCTGTTGATAAAAGATGGCTTGTTTCATTGCTCTTATAGAATGGCAAGCAGTCCATAAATCAATATAACTTTTTAGATTTGTATTCTGATTATATTATTGAGTTATTATTTGGAGTAGGACTGTCAATACCTGTTATTTTACAAATTCCACATTAAATAAAGCACAGTGCCCACACCATTCTGTTTGTGGGAATAAATCAGACTCTGGTTTATAGTTTTTTCTTCTTCTTTTTTTGAGGTACAATTAAAAAGAGTTGAATGACACATTTCAGCAGTTACCAGAGAAACAGGCATCTCTTCAGAAGCAACATCTGTAATGGCTTAACTATAGCTTGACTGTCAGCTTGGTGCAGGGGAAGAACACTATAGTAATCATCAAAGACATAAAACTGGCTTTTAATGGTTTTCAGTTAATATACAGTATGTGATTAATATATTCAGCAATGGATTAGCCTTTAGAGGCCTTAAATTTTACCTATGTAAATATTCGGCAAGTAAAGGTGCTTAGGAAGAAAAATGCTAACTGATTCATATGTAAGTAGCATTTTACTGTTGTAGATTAAAGTGGTGCTTAGGTAGGTCTTGGTTTGACAGATGATAATTTACATTCTAAGATAATCATATGTTTTGTGTATAAATTGTTAATCTGCATATTAACTAAAGCTGTCTCATAAATGTATTCAAGTGAAAAAAAACAATATTTGCTAGTGAAATGCAGTGGAGTAGAACTCTAAATTTGGATAAAACATGAATACAAGTACAATATACTAATAAATGTACTTTGTTACATCCCATCACCAAATAAATCAGTTTGAATGAGAAGTGCTGTAGCACACAAAACTAAGTATGTTTACTTGCTCTGGTTTCAATCTGCTGCATGACTGTAAAGATCTTAACTGGTTTTGACACATGGCATAGTCCCCATTCCAGTGGGGATGCGATTTGGCATGTTTAGTGTTTAGTCTTTTCATTAGTACATTCATAAGGGGGAAAGATTTTTGCTGAAGGATGAGTTTGTCAGGGAGCATATTGTCCATAGCCCTCCACCTGCAGAGCTCTTGTCTTATATAAGGAGGGTGACAGTACTCAGTTCAACCTTAAAACTTGATTTTAAATTACAGTTTTACAATTTAATTTCATTGTCAGCTCGCCGCTGAATCCCTTGTCGGAAATGACAACCTGTTTGCTGATAAAACTGTCATACTTTATCTCAAACTTGTCTGCATTTGTGGGAATAGCTACTGTAGGACTTGTATAAAATGGCCTATTTGTCACTGTTGCAGATTAACTACTGCACACTGGCTAAGCCAACAGTAAAGTACTGTTTTCTGCCTCAGTCACTGACTGACGAGTTCTAAAAAAATTTATTTCTCAGTCTCGGAGGTTGCCGCTTGGTCTCAACCAGCAACAATCGTTATTGCAACAGTAAGATCAGTAAGATAATAGATGGGTTTTTAAGAAACTGTGAGAAGATTATGAGGGAAAATGTCTCATTGGTGGATCAGCTAAAAACTGACATCCGAAGCTTGACAAGAGGCCATAATAACATAATGTCTTAGATTGTAAAACCTACTATAAGATTATTATTTCTTTCTTAATGTGAAATCTTCATCTGTAAAGTAACAAGCAGTTGTCAGATAAATGCAGTAAAGTCAAAGTACAATATCTGCCTCTAAAATGTAGTCGAGCAAATGTAAAAAATTAACATAAAATAGAAATACTCCAAGTGCAAGTGCTAAGTGCAGTACTTGAGTAATTTTATAGAGTTACATTCCACTGCTGCAATAAACAAAGCCAGATCAATATCAACTGATGATTAAGAACAAATTATTAGACAGTAACATAAAAACGTGTATCTTTGGACAGTCAATTTGGATGTTTGGTTTTGTGCTCTTACAGCTCTTGCTGTCTGATCTGTGGATATAGTTCTCTATTGCCATTATTCTGCTTTTCTTAATATTTTATTGTTAGCGCCACCTCTCCCTTTATTGTGCATCATTCCTGTTGGCTAGTCAATGCAAAATGTGAACTGCATCAGAGTATTTAATAGGCATACAGTATATTTTTATAACTTATTATTAAACATACAATTTTTACTGCTTTAGCATTTTTATATACTTGTTGCTTGAGTGGATTTTATGCTTGAAAGTTTTGTCCAATCACTGAAATTCCCTGGCCCACTTTGTCTAACACTGTCAGTTTGGGTGAGATGGTAGCCTACTATAAAGCTAAATTTCTTACAGTTTGTTTAGCCTGTATTTTAAGACACTGACAAGCTTATTGTCTGAAAATATAATTTACGCTAAAAGGTGCTAAAGCCAGTATATTATTCCAAAAGGGTATTTTCCCAATTGACCTGAACGCACCTTTTACTGTATCTAAATGTTATGGTACAGAAAAGTGTAGCCTAGTGCAAATGAAAATACTTAGCCTAAATATATAACAACTGCTTAGTAACCACTGCCTTTCAAAGGTTTCAGATACTGACACGGGTTTGTACAAAATATAATACATTTTAATAACCCAAGGCTTCTGCTGTGAGAGCCAGAGCGCCTCGACGCTTCTTCCTTCCCGCGGCCAGGACCGGAGCAAGCTGTCGGCTACAAAGAAAGTTGAACACCTGAGCGAAAGGGCAATATTAAAAGCTGTCCAAGCCTGATTAGAGATAAGGTTAATACACGTTAATATTTATATCAGATGATTGCATTGTATTAGGTGGCGAGGTTTCACCTAGTTTTAAACGTGAGTATATGTCAACGTCTCTTCAGGTGTACTAGCTTAAAGTTCGTTGTTCGCTAACGTAAATTCACGAGCTAACTTATCGTTTACAATCACAGTTTGTCCACGACTGACATAATTGAGTTGTGGATTAATTGTTCAATGTCAGTGTTATCAGCGACAGCTTGTTTAGGCTGAACTGAGCAATGATAGTTTCATGGATATGTTTTTAATAACTTATCACTATGGTCCCGCTTCCAGGGGACACCAAGCTTGGTCGAAGTCGGTTAACATGATAAGGCCTGTTCTGGTAGAAATGTAAGTCAAGTAAAACATTTTTTTTAATCTCCACCTCTTCTCTAGAGTGAGGGATGTCATCCTTTTACTCAGCTTGTAAAACCTTCCGTGTGTCGTCTTCACCTTCATCCAGAGAATACACCTGTGACACTGTTGGGTTGATATTAAGCCAAGGTGGATGTTTGATGCATGAGCAGGGCCAGATGTTGGGGAGTGAGCATGATCTGTTGGAGATGACAGAGCTTGAATGCTCACACATTCAGCATCTTATCCAAGGACACACAGAGGCACAAGGTGGGACTCCAGATGCCAGATCTCACCCTGATTGGGTGCTGAGTAAACACGCCACTGGGTCTGCTGTGACTTCTCCTTTCATAGCCGCTCAAGCTATTGACCTGTCAACTTCGATCGATGAACACTGCCAGGTGATGCCAGGAGAGAAGACACCAGCTACATATGGAGAAGTCCCAGGTTTTGTTCTCGCCAGGATCCGAGATGAAGACAGTCCGAACGACCCACCTGCCGACAGCAGCA
The DNA here is from genome assembly GCF_001952655.1 of Monopterus albus. NCBI lineage: Eukaryota > Metazoa > Chordata > Actinopteri > Synbranchiformes > Synbranchidae > Monopterus > Monopterus albus. The sequence continues at coordinate 1,403,729 of NW_018127986.1, read as the reverse complement.
CATTTTCACAGAAGCGATCCAGATCAGCAGCTAGAGTTTGCTTGGAGAAGAGGTTTAACACCATGTCAGCTGACATGCCAAGACAGCAAGATATGCACTCTGCAGTTCTCGGCAAGTAGGTGTCTCTAATATAGTGTATTGCACTTTATTGGTACATATAAATCCATAATGCTGAAGTACTCCTTTGTACAGAATCTGTGTTGTTGTTTCAGTTTTTTGACAATACTTCAGCAATCTGCTGAGGCTCAAGAGGCAGTCATACATCCTCAAATGCAGAGGTCGATGAAAGTGGACAAAACAAATACTTTAGCAGTTTCAAGCCCATATGCAAGGGATGTACTTAACCTAGTCTCTAACACCTGTGGTCAGGTATGATGAACAATATATTAACATTTATTTTCTTATCTATTAATTTAAGAATTCATTGTTTAATTATTTGTTTGTGTTTTAATTTCAGGTGATCGGCCATATTCCACACATCTGTGAGCCTAACATGCACCAAGATTTTATCATTCCCAAGAGTTTTTCATTTAATATTTGCCCAGAGACGGTTGTTAAAAAGGCTAACTATACAAGTAGCAGCAACCCAGCTGAAGAGCAGCAGTTGGTGACCACAGAAAGTAATAATCATTACCTTAAACTGTTTCAAAAAGTGTAGTTTCTTTTTGATTTTTACCATACGTCACTGTACATGCAAGTATAAAGTTGTGTCTAAGCGATAGGCTCATGTTTTTCATAGATGATGTGACACCACCTGCTGCCTCCAAGAAGCATAGTCACACCCACTGCTCCAAACCTTTGAAGGCTGCTAAGTCTGCCCCACGATCAGCTGGAGAAGCAGGGAGCAGCACCAGGAAAAGAGCTCGATCTTGTATGTCTCTGAGCCAGCGTAGGGACAGGCATAACAATAAGGAGAGGGAACGCAGGTGAGTAGTCATCTCTAGTAGCTGAAGGTGTCTCTGCAGCCTCCATTTGTCACATGATGTCATAAAATACTAAATATTTTAAGTATAAATTACTCCCTTACTTTTTCCTAGGTTGGAGTGCCGTGAGCACAGGTCAAGGGTGCAACAGGATTTACTTCCCTTTTTGCTGCACATTTTTAACAAGTTTTACATACATACAAACTGAGGCAACTATTGCATTAGCTGTATTTTCATATTATGTTTTCTAAAGGGACCATCTCAAAAACATCCAAATGAGCATATTAAAGGTGCAGTTGTCTCCCAGCCGAGACTCGGGACAACACCTCGGAGATGCCAGCTGTCATAGTAACACAATAGACTTTACAACTTGTAGTTTTTACAGGTCCACAGCTGCCAGAAATAAAGAATGACAGAACAGCTATAGAAATATTTCTTTATTTAAACAGTAGAAAAATCTAAAAACCTAAGTTGCTGTGCTTTCAAAAGGTTTGGGAACCACTGGTTTAGTTTATATTGTAGTAAATTGAGATCATAATAGTAATAGATTTTCGCCATTTCTCACAGGTGTAGTGTTGCATTGTTATTCGCATATCCATCAAAGGCAAAGGGATCTCTTTTACAAAAATTAGAGTACATCCATTTTAATTATCTTTAATGAAATTTATTGTTTAAGGTATTTTTTAAGCAAAGGTACTAAACATTTCCTACTTCTAGGTTCTCATGTGTGGATTATTTCAGTTTTTTCCTATGTTATAGTAAATTGATTATTGATGAGGGTGCTGGAGTGTTGATAGGACAAAACAAACAGTTTGAAAATATTAGCTTGGACTTAATGTGCTGTAACTCAGACGTAGCACAAATCTTGTTGACTGACCTCTAAACGTTGGAGCTCTCTGCTTAGAGACCAACTTAATCCCCCACCGCTGTTTATTTAAATTTCAAAATCCCCATCTGTACCTAGAATTGATAACGTTTTGGGCTAATCTGGAGTTGATTAATATGCAGGCTTTGTTAGATATGGTAATTAAAAAAGAAATTAAACAGGGTTGGATAGATACCTGTGACTAGACAAATCATCATTTAGTCATTTGAAAGACAAGACAACTATTTTAATAATTGTTTAAGTAAAAAAAAAATTAAGCAAAAATCCCAAACATTTGGTTAATCAAAGTTCTCTGAAGTGAGCGTTCCCCACTTTTTTGTTTGCATTTCAGTCAGATAAACATTACTGCAATTTTTCGGACCAGTTATAAGCTGTAGGGACGTGAGAGTTCAGGGTGTGAGAACACAGGAGACACTGAACTGTCTGTATTGTCTGTGCTACTGCGCAGGAAGCGGATTCGTTCGTGCTGTGATGAGCTGAACATGCTGGTGCCTTTCTGTGACTCAGATACAGACAAAGTCACTACCCTGTACTGGACCACTGCCTTCCTCAGATACATCAGTAAAACGTATGGAGACACCTTCAAAGAGGTACAGCTGTCTGGTTTCATCTTGCAGTTAAACCTTTATTAATGTAAAACGTCTTGGGTTGATCATCCTGAACTGAACTGAAGAAACCTGGGGCTGGAAGATGAGAGCTTAATTGCAATTCCTCTTAGTGTACTAGTACTGTAGCTGACTTTGTATGACTTGTTATTTAGAAAGTTCACTTGAATGTTTTCTTAGCTGTGCAGTGTAAAATCAAATAAACGATCATTTTATTGTGATAGATATCTAGTGTTGCAGTTAACGCAGTCTGTGGTTTACATATTGAAAAACTCCTGGTGCAAAGGACAGGAAGTCTAGATAGACACTACCTAAAGATAAAACATTAGTGGTACTTGTGGTCTTTAACCACAATAATCTGATATTCTTCACCTTCACAGGAGTTTCAGAAGTCCTTCTGTGATGAGAAAGGACTCTTTCTTAAATCCAGTGGCTTTTCAGGAGAGGACCCAAACCACCAAGAGATGGGTGAGACACAGAGCATTTCTCTTGCTGTTGAACAATGACCCCCCCCCCAATAAATCAGCCAGATATTTGAGTGAATTTAGCTGGAGTTGTCCCAGGAGGTCTGGCTTATGCAGCTATTTTGATATATTGTTACATTTTAAAAGAAAAAAGTTCCTTTTTGAGAGGTGCTCTGCTTCTGCCTACATTACTATGGTTTAGAAAATGTAAGATTTTCAGTCCCAGACCATGTGACACTCAAACATGGCAGGCTTTCTCCAAGACTACACTGTATCAGAGCCGAAGCAGGCTTTTCATAGTCACCTACAGATGGCACTGGTTCTCTATGGAAAAACAGACACAATAGTGATCTGTGTCGATTTCAGCTATGATAGATTCGGCTAATTTAAATTATATCGCCATCATTCTTTTAAAGACTTGATTCAAATTGTGTTACACTTTGTTCAAACAGTATGTTGTTCGGTTTTCATGTCCACATACTGGTATTCTTTAATCACATATTTAAATATTTAGCATGAAAACTGTGTTATTGCTTTGTCAGTTAAAGGGATTACTTGACTTTTATATTGTTAAACATATTACTCTGAAGTACAGACGGTTCATGTTGTATGTAGAGAAAAGTAAACTTTTACTGAAAAGTGGCTTTATTTGTTCGTTCTTACAACATGTTGCTGTAGCATCTTACTGTACAGTCACCCACAAATAATAAATAGTATTTAAAGGCATGTGTATTTAATAGTTACAGCACCGATAGTAGGCCTACGTAGTGGAGGTGGTTGTTGCAGACTGAAAAAAAGACAAATATTTTTATTTTGCTCCAAAGATTCTTAAACTTATTTTACAATGTCTGATTTATGCATCCACAAGTTTTATTTTGTTTTTGATTCTCAGATCTAGAGAATCATTATCACATGTAATTAAAAAAGCAAAATGAAAAACAAGCTGTCGAAAAGATAAAAGTTTTACATTTGTGCATTCATCTACACAATTTCTGGGCACCTGGGAATTTGTTTTTTAATTCCTTTTACAGTACATATGCAGCTCCTTCACAGAGGCCTTTCACCTCTGGCACCTGTTTTTATATTTTACACAGTTGTATGTTGAGGTAACACCTGTGATTTTACACTAATGGGCTGTGATACATGCACATTCACTTCAGTCAGTCACTATTGTTTTCTAGTGTCATCTGCCAGAAGGATGTTAACCAATGTACCGGGGTCATGGAAACAACATGTACAAAGTTTTTATACACAAAGGGCTCATCATTCACTGAGCAGTTGTTTGTAAGTCAAGTCTTGTTATGTGATAGTGTGTGGAACAATGCAGTTACTCTCCTGCACCCTTCTGTGCATCTGTGCACTCTACTTCTGGATGTCATCTTGATGTTGTTGTCAGTCAGGTTGCTCTGGTTATTCACATCACTCCTTGGATGTTTCTCTGTTCCTCTCAGAATATCACACCAGTTGTTGTTTCTCTTCTTATCTTGTGATACATGTATTTAAATAAAGAGGACATTTTTTGTGATCACTCTCTTTTTTCATTCCTTCCTTCCCTCGCTTATCACCCTTCCTCTCTGGGGTGGATGGTGTCAGGTTGCACAAAGTCATGTTTAATTGTTTTTGGGGTTGGAGGATTTCCCTGCGATTGATGCGCCCTGACAAGCTGATGTATCACAGAGTCCAGGAGGTCCCTGGTGTCCAGTCCTACCTACCCTGCCTGGCTCTCCAGGCTCACCTGGGTCTCCTGGAGATCCATCGTGCCCATCTTTGACTATGCCAGGTACTCCAGGAGGACCTAGGGACAGAATACAGGACATGAGCCAAAGACTGGCCAAGACTTGCATTTAAAGACTGGGAAATATTTATTCACTGAAGTTGCACAGGTGATTCAAATATTAAAATATTGTGGGACAGTCAGAAAACCTGTCATGATAGTTTAATGTTAATGTTTGATATTAATAGCCAGGATCTGACACACCTAAATGGAATACAGCCATTATGAATCTAATTAGTTATGTTTCTGACAGGTCCAAATGTCTGCCTTTAAAGTAAGACCTTTACTATATGTACAGTATAGTGTTGTATATGACCCCATACCTTGGTATCCTGGGTCTCCAGGGGGCCCATCAATGGCCCTACCAATGGATCCCTTATCGCCTGGCTCACCAGCATCACCTGTGGCAAAAACTGAATCAGTGGTGGAAAATAACTGGCTCACCAACACCAGTACTGTAATTAAGCATTTGTACTTTACCTGATTTTTTTACATTTCATACTACTTTATACCTCTCCTCCACTACATTTCAGAGGCAAATATTGCCTTTCTCTGCTGCAGTCTATATTTTTGTCCTCCCCAGCTACATACATGAGAGGGTAAGAATATTAAGAACACCTCTGAACATAATGTAGTCTAGTACAACGCTACCGTTACCTCAATAGGAAATATATAATGGAATTTATACACTTATGACAATTTTACCAAAAACTGAGATGTTAAGGCAGAAGTGTTGCATTGAAGTGCATACATTTGTACAGGTGGTCATTGAGTGTATATAAAATATTTAAAATGTACAGTTTAGGCATTGTATTTCCAATCTTACTGTGTAATATGTAATAATATATCAGTCACAGAGGTAATTTTTCTGCAGAGTAGGTACTTACTTATGATAATTAACTACATGTTGATGATAATACTGTACCTTTACTCAAATAGGAATTTTGAATACTTCTACTTGTAGCAAAAGACTTTAAGTTACTTTTGCTTAAGGAACTGAATAATTACATTATGTTGTAGTATAAATTAACAGGTACTGATTGGTAGATTTTAGCATTTTTTCTTATAGATAAAAGAGTAGGTCTTTCATTTTTCATATGGTACCTCTGGGACCAGGATCTCCAAGTTCTCCTGGTAGGCCTCTGTACCCTGGTGGTCCACGGGCACCTGGATGCCCAATAGAGCCAGAAACTCCTGGCTGTCCTGGAGGCCCAGGAACACCTGGGCGGCCCACCATTCCAGGAGACAGGGGTCTTCGAAGGTTAGCAGCCAGCTGTGCAATCTGATCTGTGACAGGTAACACTACAAGGTCAGTTTCCAGCTTAATTTGTATTCAACAATAGAATTAATTTCAGACAAAGATTAGGTTCTCACCATCGATCATTGAACCACACAGTTCTCTGATGTGCTGCTCACTTGCCAGTCTACCCTGAAACACAAGTAAACAATGCAGTTTCTTACCTCATTCAGGCAGTTTATTAGAAAACATTAACTTTAATATGCTTATATGAAAGCTTTCTAGTTTTGTACAGATAAAAAAAAAACAACTCACGGGTACGCCTGTCTTTCCAACGATTCCTGGCAGACCCTGTTCCCCCTGGAAGCCTATTGATCCTTGTTTTCCTGGAGGCCCTCTTGCCCCGGGTTCTCCTTGTGGACCTGTCATGCCCTTAGGGCCCAGTTCTCCACGCTTCCCTGGCTATAATCAACCAAAATTATCTGTTGAATAACTTGTTATATTTTGAGAAAAAAAATGAAGGCATCAATTTCTTGCAAAAGTGGAGCTAAAACATCCATAAGCATCTGATTTGGTCGTTGACTAAACACCAACTAAGGAGCAGACTGGGTCTGTTGACAAATGTGGAGGCGGATTCATATGGCGTCTTCTTGCTTGATAATTACTCCTACGAGCACAGCAAACAGTAAACCAGACTAAGAGAGTGAGGCTCATCAGTACTGTGTTTCTAATTACATAAATTGTGCTGCAGCTTAATGCGACTCCTTCTCTCCCTTGTGGGGAGAGAAGCCAATAAAGCAGCAATTCCTAATTAACCCTATTAAACCTGGACTGTGAGGCTGAATCACATGCAGTGACTCTTGACAAGTGGGCAACAGCTCAGAGACACGCCGCAGTTTTTAATATTCAGTGACTGAGTAGACACAGAGGGAGTTTGAAACAAATGTGTGCTGTTAATCACACCCACACAGAACATTTGAGAAAACTAGGTTTTATGTTAACAGAAGGGTTGCAAGCGAGAGCAGACGTCTTTACTGCTCCTCTTGTCTGTTCTACGATTTTTCACATCTTCTACATTTTCAAGTCTTTGAACAAATTCTACAACTATTAAAATGCCTCCAAGAGAGAAAAGAGCTAATAAATCAGAAGCGAACGAGGATGTTGAAGCAGAAGAGGATTATATTTCAGCGGCGCAAGTAACAGAGATGTTGAGTCAGCAGAAGCAGATGTACACCGCACTGTTGAGCCAACAAGACAACTTCAAAGGTTTTGTGCAACTACTTATGGAGACAAATAACAAGAGACTCGACGACATAACCAGAGAAATACAGGAGATAAAAACGAGTTTGCAGTTTACCCAGCGAGATGTGGATGTGATTAAAGCAGCCATGGGTGAACAGAAAATAACAAACCAAGGAAACAAAGATGATGTCTACAAAACTTGTGAGAGTCTAATAGCCATAACGAATAAAATGGAG
>NW_018127986.1:1355842-1392939 GCF_001952655.1 Monopterus albus | reverse complement strand
TTAGATGGAACATTGTGGGTGTGGTGTATGAATGTTAACACTTTGTAATAATTCTTTAGTATATTACTTGTGTGGTGTAAGAATGTTAACACCGTTATAATCTTTTTTTAGTATAATATGTGTGTGTGTAGAAGTGAATCATTTACTGCTTGCAAACCAATGATGGTAAGATGATGTCATGGGGTAGGACTGGATAAGTCTGACTTCTTCCTACTCCATTCAAGCATGTACTAGGTATAAGCACATTGATATTGGATTAGCATTTGTTGGATATGTGTAAAATTATGTGTGTTGACATATCAACTGTCTTTACATGCTTGAAAGAATAAATCAAATTTAAAAAAAAATCAAATCAGTTAATGACATCCGAGGTACATCTGCAGTTACTCTGGGTTACATGGAAAGATTGTGGAGTAGTTCAGCTAAGCTGTAAAAACTAAATTACAATTTGAATAAAAAAAAAAAACATGCATATTGGTTCAGTTATAACACCTGTGCACCATGTTTTACTGTAATAGTGTGTGAAAATTAGTTATCAAGCAAGCAGAAAAGTTGAAACAGCTAAAATTAAATAAACAGTTCAAATAATTGGCTTAAAGTAATACAAATGGTTGAAATAATTTGCTAATATTAAGTCAAGGATAAAAGGTTGAAATAGCCAAAGTAAAATAGCTAAAGTAACCAACAAACAATTGAAATGCTTAAATACTAAAAGTAACGAATAAATGATTGAAATGGTTAGCTGAAAGAAATAAATAAATCATTGAAATAAATGGTGGTGTTTGTGAAGTGGATGTACATCAGATTAAAAAGGTGGGGAAACTCTCCTATACTCTACTGTATGTAGAAAACAGGTCCATGTAGAGGTATGAAATACTGCAGCAGTGTATTGGGATGCAAGTAAAATGCATAAAAAGTAAACAAACACATTGATGTAGCTCACCTCTCCCTTTTGTCCAACTGGCCCAAAAGGACCCTGAAAAAATAGATATAAATATATATGAAAACTGTCTGATTTGACATTACAGCATGAGACATAGCACACAATCAATAAATCAGTTAATCAATCTCACTACATTGGTTGGTAAATTTGAAAGATATCATCAGTTTCAGCTGGTGTCAGTTCCTCGGGGAGACTGTACCAGTGACTCAGAGCATTAAAAACTAAAAGTTGCCTCATCAGCACTTTGTAGAGCCAAACAGGCTGGCCCAAGATCATGATGTGCTTTATAGACAAGAAAAATAATTTTAAGAATTAAAACTAAAACTGACAGGCAACCAGTGTGAAGACTTTTAAACAGGTTTACTAAGTTTTCTCCATCTTTTCCCGTAGTTTGCAGTCAGGCAGAAGAGGCCTAAATCGGTTGTACCACTAGATACTGCTAACAGAGGGACAAGTTTCTGGGACATGTGCTTGGATTCTGACTGAGGATATAAACTACAAGGGCACCCTTGTAAAAGAGCTGTTTGACCAAAAGGGACTTTTCCCCTGGATAAATAAAGGTTAAACAAAATACACATGAAAGATTATACTCACAGGTTCTCCGTTCTCTCCTGGTAAACCATCACTTCCTGCCACACCCTAACGTGACAACATGAAATATTTGATTAGATCTCACACAACTCCAGAACATTGCGTCATTACTGGGAAAAAACAAACAAGATCATTTCTCATTTCCAATCTTCAAACATCTGGATGAAAGCTATCACAGGGAATTCGGTTAGAGGTCATGTTTAAACTTGACAAACTTGGACACTGACTTAGAAATAGTTACCATGTCTCCTTTAGGTCCAGAAGCTCCAGCTGGACCCTATGGGGGTTGAAGGAGGAGTGACAGAGAGAGAGAGAGAGAGAATAAATGAGGACCATATAGAGACATTTGTGGGAGAAGGAAGTAGGCTGTGTGAGAGTAACCTGGCATAAAGACCAGCATTGTTCTGTCTTCAGATTGTGAACAGGATTCCCCTTTTGCTGGAGATCTCTCCTGGCTACGCTTTGAGTTTATCGCCCTAAGACTGAGGAGGGATGACCTGGTTATTAACATACACCACAGTAGTTACAGTACATATCGGCTGTGTCTGTGTTGTGTGTAGATATGCTGGTGTGCTCCGACATTTGTTAAAGTTTTATATTTGAATTTTAGGGAGTTATTCTTGAGATTTTTGATGGGGTTTTGGGGGCTTTTATGTTGTTTTATATACTATATTAGAGCTGTGATATATATATATATAAATTGTTCATAGTAACTTTTTAAAATGACCAACTTCCTCTGGTTTGAATATCTTGTTTCCAGAGTCTATTATGATGTTAAACCTGCTGCCTTTGTTTTTGGATAGTTGGACCATTTTCTTATTTTTTGACATCTTATAGACCACAAAATTATTTGATTAATCAAGAAAATAACTGGTCCATTAACTGATACAAGAAAATAATCATTGCAGCCAGCCCTGTATTATATCACAGTGGATGATGTTAAACCCTGTCTCACACTTCAAACTCACCCTTTCACCAAACTCTCCACGGATTCCTGTTGGACCTGGAAGACCTGGATCCCCCAAAGCTCCATTTACCCCCTGCAGTACATAACACACCTAGTGAGTAAACTCACTAAAATAACAATTTAAAAAATTGATCATGATTGGTGATGTCATGCAACTGACCTGAAAGCCCTTCACTCCTTGAGGCCCAGGGTTGCCCACAGGTCCAATGCCTCCCTGTTGGAAACAGATGGTGTCATGTCATGCTACTAGGAAACACAACTGTTTGTCAAAGACATGTCCCTCTTGGACAAGATGTTTGGTCTGTGATGGTTGTTTGAGGTCTGACTCATTATACAGTGAAGTGTGCAGTAAGTGTCTTCATTCCTATGAGTGTTTTATCCTCCTTCCTTCACTGCAGGCTCTGATGTAAAAATCAAAGACTTTGTTGATGAATTCTCCCTTTATGAATGTCAGCTCTCATCACTGGCTCTTCATTTTTTCTAACTCTACCTTTGCAAACCATTGAATCATCAGCAAAACTCTTAGTACGTTTGCAGCTGAATATCATCAACTTTGAAGAGCAGCGATACATTATCTTGTTATTCCAGTTTTATCTCATATTCATGATGTATGTGGCCATGCGTTGTAGTGCTTTACATCATTATGCATTCAAAGAACCACACTGAGTATTAGAACAGTATACTGTAGAATATAAGAAACTGCATCTAGATTCTGTCAATTGGTTAAATGTAATGCAGCATAAAGTCTCACAGTTTGGCTGATTATTTTTAAATGTCCTGTAATAGATTACTTTGAAGTGTTTATATCAATATAAGCAGTGCAGCAGCTTGACAATAGATACAGTACATGTACACATCACTTAGTTTATAGTGTATACATAAACTCACAGCCACTCCTCTGGGCCCCGGTATCCCCCTCTCTCCTGGGACGCCTATCTCACCCTGAGAGATGATATGAAAGACAAGTCAGGAAAGTTTGGAGACCAGGCAAAACATTAAGTTCCATGTACAGTAGGGTTGAGTGACATGTCAGAGAGGCTTTAATCCAGTAACACCCCAGAACCCCATCAGATACATACAGGAATACCTGGCTCTCCAGAGGGTCCCGTCTCCCCAGCCTTCCCTGGATCACCCTGATGTAAGAGAAAGCAGAAGACAACAGTTATCCTTCAGGCTCCTAATCTTTAAGGTTAAAGTTGATTTCTGTTTTGTTGTAGTACTCACAACTTCTCCTTTAGATCCATTTTCACCAGCCTTTCCTTGTAGACCCTGGGACAGAAAATACACAACACAGTGACTATGTGAAAATGAATGTGCAGAATGGCACTGAGAGAGGGTGTTACAGTCAAACCTCTGATTAGAATGGAAAATCAAGAAAACATTTAATATTCTTTATTATCAGTTAGACAAGAAAGACCCACATTTATTTGCAAGCTACTTACAGGAAGGCCATTTGGTCCTTTCTCTCCAACCACTCCGTGGCGTCCAGCATCACCCTATCAGAAAGGCAACGCTGACTGTGACAACAGCCTCACTATGGCAGTAGACTCATTATTAATTCAAGACAAACACCATACAGGAAGAAAAGGTGCAACTTGCCTTCTCGCCATCTAATCCTGGTATACCGTCTTTTCCATCTCTACCGGGAATACCCTGCAGAAGACATCAAACATGAGCTGTCTGGTTCTGAGTGATGCATATCAAACATGTATGACTTTGTCAGATATGTACTTACAGGCTCCCCTTTAGGTCCTGCTCCCCCAGGAGCTCCTTTAGGACCGATTTTACCCTGTTGAGATACACATTAGGGTGTCATTTATGCATTGTATATGTACATGTGAAATTAACAGTCACAACTCAAACTGTTTTACTTACAATTTCTCCTTTGGGTCCTTTGAATCCCTGTGGTCCTTTTTCTCCAGCATCGCCCTGGAGACATCAGATGAAACAAACACAGCTATTCATTGACGGGACCAGCCATCTATTCTAGCTATGAACTATTACCAAGCCCTGTTTTTACTTATTAAAGTGTGTTACAAACAAGGAGAGACTCACTGTCTTTCCAATGATGCCAGCGATGCCAGGCTTGCCTCTGAAACCAGGGAAGCCCTAGGAACAAACAGAGAATGAGCTGAAAGGATACATACAAGTTTGTACTCACACTGTAATGTCTGAACCGTGAGTGATAAGACAGTGAGATTGCTTACTCTGTCTCCTGCAGGTCCCACTGGGCCTTGTAAACCTCTTAGACCACGTGGGCCCTGAAACACAACATTACAGCATTGTGAAGGTAGATACACAACAAATCCCATACAGAATATCTCATGATTCCTCAAATATCACCTGGATATTGTGTATTAAATATACAAAACCTATGAGTAGCCAACAGGTGAAAGGCAGCACAAGAAGAGGAACAATAACTGAAGTAATATGATATTTCCATGAATAATCCTTATGTATAGTAACTCACCTGAAGACCCACAGTGCCGGGAATACCTGGAGGACCAGGAGGGCCAGCGTCACCCTAGAGACAGAACAGGATACTTGGTACAAAATCACAACACTAGTCATAGAAAGATCAGTACCTGCTCTCAATAAAACCAATGTTTTGCACATAATAAATTAAAATGATCATTATGTAACCCTATTAACCACACTGGGCTCTGTTTTCCTTCCTTTTTGTACATTGGTGAGTTTGGTATTTTCCTGCGCTGAGGTGGGAGGAGAGGTGCAACTGAGACAATATTTATGCTGATTAAGCAGCGCCATGCAGTTTTGGTGCTCATTTTGACCTGAAATTATGTTTGCATTAAGACCTGCTCAGACCGCGTCTTATTGCGAACACAGGTGTATGGCAATTTTCGTAACAACAGCCTAGGATAGGAAGCTCAATCAGAGGTAAATGTATTTTAACAGCCACACCAACTTAAAACAAACCTTTACATCCACAACTGATCTGATGGAATTCTCTGTGAATAATTTATTGTGAAATACTTGAATTTTGAATTGTGTATGATCATTTAGAAAGACTTTTCAAATAAGATAAATGAAGTAGTCCTTATATGAATATGGTCAAACAGGGTTGGTGCATGTCATGATGCACCATCTGTCCTTACAGAATGCAGCTGTCAGTAAATTACTCTATTGAATTGCTGTTGGTTGCAGAACCAGTCTTTCTTTCTCCCCATACACAAAAGCTGCTAACCAGACTACAGAGAGAATATTTATGTGCAATACATGCACAATAAACAACAACATCAACACCGGTGGTCATCAAAATCGTTGGACACACCCATATACACCTTCACCTGGAGCTTAAACTTAGGTCTGTGCACCATTTCAGGAAAACAGAGCCTGTTCTATTACTGACAAAGGTCAAAGAAATATATCACATAATAACCTCACCTTTTCTCCATCTTTGCCAGGCTCTCCTTTGTCTCCTTTATGCCCTGTGTGACCCTACATGAGCAAAAATACACTTGTGAATGAATAATAATAATGACTGTCCCTGAGGGAATGTATTGTGATAGTGCAGGGCGGCATGGCTTGTCTGTGTTCCCAGAGACATGTTGAGCAAAATACAGTATAATAAAATAAAACAAAACCTTGGCAGAAACTCTATTTACCTTGAATCCTGGCATACCAGGAGGACCTGGAAGACCAGGGGGGCAGATTGCAGGACACTGCAGAGGACAGAGACAAAACACTGAGGACGCACTTCGGTTTACAGTCATCATGCTATTTTCATAGGGTGCATGATTGAAATCTTACCAGCAGGTCACCACTAAGATCATGAAGAGTACCAGGAAGACCCTGAGAGAGAAATGACAACACACAGCAAGATATTAAGAGCCGTTTTATTAAGGTTAAAGCATCCTGGGTTCTGTGAAGTTCATTTCTCACAGTAGGCATGGTGCTTCTCTGGGTTCACAGACAAGAGATTCACTGGATGGCGGTGGGAAATATATACAACTACAATGTGTCAGCAGCGCCAGTAATCAACTATATAATGATGACTGCACTTACTGGGGGCCCATCAGGGCCAGGAGGTCCAGGAAGTCCTGGAAGACCTTCAGCGCCCTGAGAAATGAACAAAAGAGCATTGTGATTAGTGGCATCTTTAGCATGTCAGACTAAAATTGGAATTATAGAGACAATCTGGTTCTTCCATCTGCAACATACGAGCTATGAGAAATTACTACTATACTACTACTACTACAAAAATACTTTGTTTGACCCCTTGCTGTGTTTTTACAGACAGTAGAAACCTTGACAGTGCCTAACATTAATGTTGTGTTAATGCTGTGGCTCTCCTTCTGTACCAGCTTTACTGTTTCTGTTGCAGAAGTCATTCACTCTTCACCTAACAAATTAACTGGAGAGAGAGAGAGAGAGAGAGAGAGAGAGAGAGAGAGAGAGATACTCACTGGTGGACCCTGCGGTCCAACACCACCTGGCAGCCCAGTGGTTCCAAGTAGTCCCTGGAAACAAAAGACACTGGGTGTGTACAACACATCAGAGCACATGTACAGTATAGATGTAACACACACACATACACATAGACATCTGAGCTACAACATAAATTAGCATGTACAACTATATACTCTCCCAGGATGGTTGTAGTTTAAATATGATACACAGCCAGTACATTACTCTCTCCACCTTTCTGCACATAAGAATGATATAAAAGAACAGTGCTGTGTACTCACTGGAGCTCCTGGTCTCCCTCTGCCCTATGAAAGACACAAGAAGGCAAATTAAGTCACAAACAATAGTGGATGATTAGAGTCTCTCACATCAATATCCACCATGTCATGTAGTACTGCATCAAATCCGCATTAACAGTTTGCTGCAGGTTGTTGCTATGAGGCGGACGTGCACAGATCAATGATAATCTGTGACAAAAGGTGACAGTGCTTCATCATCTTTGTGTTAACTGTGTTTGCTTTGAGCTCAGCTATACCTGATATTACAGGACTTAACTCTGAAATCATACAGACCAGACTGAGATGGGGCCAACTGTAGGTATAAGATGGTAGCTAAAGGAATGAGCAGACTCTTTAGGCTACTGATACTTTTTGATAGTCAAATTGGGATGGATACATTTATGAAGCAGTGCTGTAGTACTCTAGTCCAGGAATCGAACTTGAGTTCGACCCGACTTGTGACTGGACTTGGATTTGAGCACTGATGAGTCGGACTTGGACTCAGACTCCAACTTCAGCATTGACTGCATTTGGACTTGGAAGTTGGAGACAAGGACTTGATTTTTTTTGTAATAGGCCATAATAACATAGCAAAAGATAATGATTTTAAAACCTGTTTGCCTGCATGATGCTGTATCTGACACATGTCCATCAACACACACTCCTCCTTTCTCTAAATGATGTTTATGTATGCTTGGTTATTGTGTCACACACATTAAGTAAACTCCTTTTTAAATGGTGAGAGCTGTGTCACTTGTGTTTAATGTAGATCTCGATGACTTGGACTCAGGTAATGGGGACTCGACTTGAACTATTCTTTGGTGATTCAGACTAAAACACTGGGGACTCGAGACTCAACTTGGGCTTGAGGCTTAGTGACTCGACTACAGCACTGATATGAAGTTACTGTTGTGTACCTATGTGATGTTTCTTAGGTGTTAAATAGTATGTGCGGGTACTTACAGGAGATCCAGGTGGACCGGGAGGCCCAGGGTCGCCCTGTAGAGGGAAAGCAAGGAAAAATGCCACAATCAGCTTCTCAGACATCATCAAATGCTGAAACCTAAAAACCCTTTGATCATAATGCTCATCCATGTGTGAACGCAACAGCAATTTAGATTTTCTCATGCATAGTCAACAGACATTTGGGATTGTTAATTTAAAAAAACTGCAAACAGGAACAGTTTCAGTGTACACTGCAAGACTATGAAGAGGGTAAGAAATTCTTGAGAACAGTAAATGAAATAGTTTGTATATAATTACACATAATCGCTGTAAAATAAAAAGGCACCAACCTGTTAATTATAATCTATACGGTTCAAACTACATTCACAGATTCCACGTCAAACCCACCTGTGAGTTTATTGTTGTTCTGCAAGTGTTCAGCCTACAAATGGGCATCACCATTAATCTCCTTGTTTTGTTTTACAGGTAGTTACTGTAATGAATGTGTGTGTGTGCATGTGTGTGGTATATGGTGCTGGACACAGTTGCTAATCACAGACACAGTCATGGTCAAGGAGTGTTGCTGTTATCTGTGAGTTTGCTTTATATTCTACAAATATATTCAGATAGCTTAACTCATTGTAAGGAAATCAGTGTTGGAAATACATTTGATATCTAAGGTGTTCTTTGGCTAATCAATCCACCGTTACTGATACTGAGAAGGTAAATCTGGATCTTTGCAGTTACTGTGATAAACTAATACGATAAGTCTCAAAATTAGTTTCCCTGTGTGCATGTGTAGTCTGGTTATCTGTGCAAAGATTCATTCATGTACTTTATATTGTTAGCTGTGGAAGAGATAATCATAACAAATACTTGTTTTAAGTCATTTTTCTTCACTAATTCTGTCAGTAAAAAATAACTCATACAAACTTGTTCCACACACAAATGATGAAACTGTGGTTTCCTGTCATGCCCCCTCCTCTTTCCTTTCTAACCTCATTTCACTATTTCTCCCCCTCCTTCTCTAACTCTCTGTTTACCCCCTCTCAGCGGTATTTGCATTTTCTCAGAGGTGAGAGAGCGAAAGACTTAACACCACAATATTACACTCACATACTGCATTCCTCAGTGGGCAAACAGGATATACCGTCACACAAGTCTTAAGCACAGAGATGTGACGTAACTAAAATATGCAAAAATACTAAGCAGATGAGCCTTAAAAATGGTACTAATTTGTGATAATGAACAGTCCATATGTCTGTTAACTGATTTTGTTTGGAAGCTTATGTGCGGTCTCAGACTCCTCCAGCCTGATCCTGATTGTCTTTGCACAGCTCTTCATCACTTCTAGAACAGTGTAGCAATGAGTAATTAGGGACACAGGCTGATGCAAGCTGCCTCATTAGGTTGACTAATTAGTTGAGTTGTGGGGGGGCTTTGGAGCCTTACAGCGGAGATCCCTCATTCTTTATTCTTTCATATCTTACACTGTGGGAAATAAAAGCCTTCCTTTTTCATCATAAGCAATAGTTTGATATCACATGTGTTTAGGTTTGTCTTCCCTCAGCATCCGGGCAACAGATCATCATCCCCCACAGTTTCACGTATAGGTGGGAAACAGTGTGCATTCCAGGCCGGATTAGGGAAGCAGCAGAAATAAATCAGATTCGAATCCCTCATTAAAAATATTCCCACAGAGAAGCAGAGTTGGTTTGACAGATCCAGGCTGACAGAGGAACCAGACACTGTTCCTGTTACTCACCTAAACCCCTTAATACAACAGCACTTGAGTTTACATACGTGTTTGTTCATGTGTGTGGCAAGTGGCTGACTCTGTCTGATTAAAGAAGGGCAGTCTGAAGTATAGAAGGTCATAACACTCAATTGGGAGCCTCTTTAAGCATATCCTCAGCATCCCAGAAGGATTGTAAGACTTACTGCTTCCCCTGGGGGCCCGTCCTTCCCTGCAGGACCATCAGGACCTGTCAAACCCTGAAGAGAAAATACATCATTCAGCTGTACATCACTGCTTCATACTCTGCTGGTATTTTAAACACTGTCAAAACTCTATCATTTCAGTTTCACAGCAGGAGCTACACTCTGCTTGGGCACCGATTCCTTGACAAAGACATGTAAGAAATGTCTGTGTGTGTCTCTCTATGTGTGTTTACAGGACACTTACATCCACTCCTGGAAGCCCTGGCATCCCTGGTTTTCCTGGTGCCCCTGGTAGTCCTGCTTTCCCTTTGGGACCCTAAAGAGCGAGATGTATGAAGAGGTGATCAGTTATTTAACCAACAGATAAATAACTTTCTACTTCTTTTATCTGAACACCATAAAAAAACGGTTAAAACTAAAAGTGTTGAACCTTGTTTCCTTATTGGGGTAAATGATGAAATAAGCTGTACCAATTTAACACTGTTATATTATTTTAACATGCTGTTGAGAGCATGTTAAAATGCCTCACTAAGGCAAGGGGAGGTTGCCAGGAAATATTAATAACCCTGGGGAGAGGCCTTTTACAAATTAAAACATAAGCTCCCCCCAATAATTCCCATACAGCCCCTAAGTAAAATTGGTTTGACTTATTGGAATACTCACTGGTTTCCCTGGCAGTCCAGGAGGTCCAGCTTTACCCTGGTAATAAAGAAATAAAGAATAAGTATAAGTAAGTAGGTGTGGAGAGGAGGTGTAAGGTGAAACTCTAGATGGTTTCACAGGGTTGAGGATTATATGAATGGGGCCTCTGTGTGTCTAGGCTGACATTATACTGTATGAGCTGATATGACCAACTAAATAATAAGTACAAGCCATTCATAGCATGAGTATAATCTAAGCTTTAAAGGGTTTAATAGGAAGGGATAATTAATCAGGCAGTTTTCCAATATACTCATCAAAGCCCATTTAATCAATGCAGCCTAAACCCTGCCTACCTGACATCTGTGATTATGATTTAATAATGTAGGAGTGGCTGCAGGAGGAGTCAGTGTGATAAAACCAAACATCTACAGTACAAATATTTTAGTCACATTTAGGCACAAATGTAACTCTTTCTACTAAAGGTAACTAAGTGGAAACTCAATTTTGATTAAATCAAAGCAAATCCAATTAAGAGTCAAAAGTGGAAACAGTAAGAACGCACTTTAGGTTAAAGTAAAGACACTTTTGGAGTCTAGTCAACTCACATCAGTGCCATCCCTTCCTGGTGGACCTGGGGGTCCTGGTGGCCCTGGCGCTCCTCTGGGGCCTGGCCTCTAC
Source organism: Monopterus albus (assembly GCF_001952655.1). Classification (NCBI taxonomy): domain Eukaryota; kingdom Metazoa; phylum Chordata; class Actinopteri; order Synbranchiformes; family Synbranchidae; genus Monopterus; species Monopterus albus. Next base: position 1,381,526 of record NW_018127986.1, on the reverse strand, counting down.
AACACAAAATGTATCAAAATCATGCATTTGTCTCAGTAAGCACTCAGTGTTTCTTTGATGCAGGCACAACACAGTACAAATGTAGCTGTTGAAATAAATTATATGAGGTTGATCTGATTTGAGATGAAATGGATACAACAGAAAACGATAGCAAATGTTTATAGTTTGGCATCAACAGTAAGAAGATTCATAGGGAAATTTGTGCAAAGGTCTACACAGGAAAATATTAACAAAGTTAAATATTTCAGGCTAATCATAAATAAGTAACTGGGCATAAATCATCCAATGCACCTGCAAAACTGTGAAAACCAAAATACAAATAAGACGCGTAAAGACGCTTTAAATCTCTCCGTACGCACAAGAGGAAGAATACAAAGTTCTGTGAAAACGAAAAACGGCCAGTACTTCAGAGTTCTTCTAAACAAAATAAACTTATGTGACTGAGGTCTTTTTAAATGAGTTCCTGCTTTTGGCTCAGTCAGGGTCCCTGAATGAACAGAGGTGGCATTGTCCGCTGTGGCACTGATCTCCAATCCGCGCATTCCACAGGCTCGGGGAAAACATAACCCCACTTTATGAAATAGTGCGAAAGGCACAGCCACTTGCAGACGGTTAGGCCGATACAGTAGAGAAAGACGCCAGCAAAACCAAAAATACAAAATGCCATTCATATTTACTCAATTATACAAGAATAATACTTTCCATTTTAATGTAAAGCTAAAAGAAAATATTCAGAGAAAGAATCAGGTTTTAGGGCAAACAGTATGCAGATGCTAAACCAGTTGCACCAGAGAGCAACTCATCATCATTACCACCATCAACACAGGAGATAGTCGTTATCTGTAGTTGCATAAACTTGTTGCAATAAGTTCATAAGACGCATTCAAGTAAAAGCGCCTTACATCGTAACAGACATACTGCAGGTGGCTAAATGAAAAGAGGTATGCGGTACTTGATAACCGTTACCTGGGCTGATGATGACGATAAAAGCTGGAGCAGTAAGAGAACCCAAAGAGCAGAGAACACTGCCATGGCACAAACCCGAGTTTAAGCAGATAAGATCAAATCCACGGTTCCCGGTCCTCTCTCTCCCCCTCAGCGTCCGCAACGGAGCCTTCCTTAACCTCACGGCGCACAGCTCCTGAATGGTTTTCACTTGAGTTCCAGATAAACCCGAGCCTCCAGCAAATGGGTTGAACTTAATCTAGCGCACTGCACACAGTGATGAGAGGGATGAGGAGGAGTGGGACTGGTAAGGGAGGCAGCAAGAAGAGGGGAAACCCCTTCAGTCACCAAGGAAGTAGGCAGAGCAATGGTATCATGCGTTGACCAGTTACAAGCAGAACTAAAACACAAATCCTCCCTGTCTGGAAGGTAATTTGAGGTCTTTAGTGGCGCCATGTAGTACAGTGACTTATAAGGAAAATTCAGCAATTTAGGTTTGCATTATCATAAATTTGGGGGACTCACAAGACAGATTAAAATAAAAATAAAAAAAGTCACAATGGAAGCAGCAGTAGGTAGGTTTAGTCCCTGGCGCAGAATAAGCTCCAGAAATGCTGAATCCTACATTTCCCATAATGCAACTCAAGGCTTCTGGTTATCAGTTTACAATCCCAAGCTGAGACATACCCCTAAAGACATCAGTATAACGCCATCTGAGATATTCTCTAAGATCCTCCAGCACTGCACAGGACATAATGAGTAAAATTAACCTTAAAATAAAATGAACATGGGACACAAACACATAAATATCTTGACCATAAAAATCTATTTGAAGAAAAAAAACATACATTATGAAAAACAAGTCTAGAAAAGCCCCCAAAGCATATATTCACATCCTGTGTCATGGAGGACAAGCATCTTCAACAAAGCACTGTGTGGTCTGGAGTTGGATTGACCCAGCAGTCTCTTTAGCTTTACAAACAGTAGATTTATTGTTAAAAGCTGGCATGGACAATGCAACAACAAACAGCACTCACACTCCAACAGTATATGATTTTCTGTCTTTACTCACAACTCCAACTCACCACTGACCCTGAGCCCTGAACAAGATGTGCTGCATCAATTTACAACCCCAAATCAGAAAAAGCTGAGACAGTATGTAAAATCAAAATTAAAAAAGTGATTTGTAAATCCGGATAAGCAGAGGAAAATGGATGGATGGATTTGTAAATCATCTGTGTCCTGTATTACACTGAAAACAATACAGCAGCACATTATTCGATGTGAAACCTTGTCACTTTTATTCTCTGTTCAGAATAAACACTCACTTCTATTCTGATGCTGCAAAACATTCCAAAAAAGTTGGGACAGTAAAGCGTTTACCACGGTGTGTTGTTACCGTTCCTTTTCACAACACTTAAAAGACATTTAGGGACTGAGGACACCGAGTGATTCAATGTGTCAACTGTGATTTTGTCCCATTTCCCCTGCAAACAAGTCTTAAGGTGCACAACAGTCCTGGGTCTTTGTTGATGCAGTTTGTGTTTCAAAATGCGCCACATGTTCTCTACTGGGGAAAGGCCAGTCCAGCACTTGCACCCTTTTCTTCCACAGCCAGGCCTTGGTAATGTGTGCAGTATGAGGTTTATCCATGGGTGTCCCTGTAAAAGATGTCTTCTTGAAGGCAGCATATGTTGATCCAAAGTCTCTATGTATTTTTCAGCATTAATGGAGCCATCACAGAAGTGTAAGTTACCTTTGCCAAGGGCACTGACACAACCCCAGACCATGACACACTCTGGCTTTTGGACTTAAACTGTGTGATGGTCCATCCCAGATGCCTCAGGTCCCAGAGCAGTTGACTTCTGGACACTGTTGACACTGGGCTTCCTTTTGGCACAGTATAGTTTTAAGCTGCATTTGTGGATGTAACTACATATTGTAGTGCCTGACACAGGTGTACCAAAGTAATCTGGGCCCATGTGGTTATATCACTTATAGAAGAGTGACGGTTTTTGATGCAGTGCCATCTGAGGGACCAGAGAGCATGGCCATCCAGCTTATGCTTGTGCCCTTTACGCAGTGAAACCCCCCACATTCCTTGAATCTTTTAGTTATGTTCTGCACTGTAGTGGGTGACATATCCAATTCCCTTCCTAACATTGTTTTTAAACATTTAAATAATTTCTTCAAACTTACGTTTGACAATCCTCAGCCCATCTTCGCTCCTAAAGGGCTCGGCCTTTCCTGGATGCCACTTTTGTACCAAATCATGATGCAATCACCTGCTGACATCCCCTGTTTCAAATAGAAACATCATCTCATTGTTTTACCTCATTACTGGCCCTGAAATGCAGCCATCGCGCTTTCAATGTAATACAGGACACAGATGATTTACAAATCCCTATTTTCAATTTTGATTTTACATACAGTCCTGACTTCTTCTGCTGTGGGGTTGTAGAAGTTCAACATCTTTCTGCTGCGAGTCATATTTCACTGAGGCTTGGCCTGTTTGCTGCACTGGGAAGTCAAATAAAAGCTAACATCTACCAGAGTGTTATCCTGACAATTAAAATTTATAAACCATAACAAGACTGACATTGGCTAAACAGATTAATTTAATACAAGTTTGGAAAACATTAGAACTTTATTTTGTTTGTCAACAGCCAGGTATTTACTTGAGGAAAAACAAGTTACATATAAAGAATTCAGCACTCCTGCAAAATTATTACAATTTCATTACGTAAATACATTAACTTCAACAATTCATATTTAAAATCAAGTGCAAATATAAAAAAAATGCATCAATAAAATCACCCTGGCTTGTGAATGTTCATGGACTGCATCCATCTCAAACTAACATACACTGGACTTTAAATTATATCGGCTCTATTGAGAAGACATATACTGTACAATCAACCAGTCTTATCACATTTTTGGCGAGACCTTCAGTTGTTCAGACGTCTACTTCCCAAATCTGAACGAATACGCACAGACTGTGCAAAGTAACTTAAATATAACTTAGCTGGCATTCAGTCTTAAATCCACTGGAACAGTGGGGTCCAGCAGAAACACAAACCAGTACAGAATGTTTTACTAAAAACAGCCCAGAAAGAATAAAAGTTCTTCCAATTACTTACTTCCAGTGCAAAAAATTTGTTCAGTTGTGAAAATATTAACAAGTTAAAAATGCTGAAATCATTTCATTAACCTACGTACATTAATAACAGTATGTTTACTGTAGCAGAAATCTTAAATATTAGCTGCTCTTATTCATTATGACCTTAGGAGATAAGTCTGGCGACTGCGTATATCTTTGTCAGCAAATCCCATTAAAAACAGATGAATTTATCCAACTCCCAGTGGCCTTACTCCCCTCTGCTGTCTTCCAGTGTTGTTTGAAAATGATTAAACACATCGAACAAGTGACACTGTTGCACCAGGTGACATGTTCCTTCATTACAATGCAGAATGTAGTTTATTTTATGTTGAAGCTTCACACAGTCCTTCTGCTGTAAATATTCCCCAACCCACAGCTGGAAATAGCCCCCATCAGAAACACAATTTACTCCTGTTGGTGTGATGTTGGCAAAAGATGAACACAATATATTTTTGACCTGCTTTTAAAGAGTCACACCTTCATTAGGAACCGATGGATTTGGTGCTGAGTGGCACAGACAGGGCAGGGAAGCCATGTAGTGAGAGCCTGATTTCCACACTGTTACGTTTGGTCTTTAAGGGATTTGCTGAACAACAACAACAACAAGGATTTATTCATATACAGTATACCACCAGTCTTTATCCTTTAACAATATCAGGTTATCTTAAATAATATCTGATGGCCATGAAAAACTGAGTCACATCCAGTCCCACAGTTGGTGAATTAATCAATTCATAAACTCCTTCAAAGTTAAAAGAATTAAAAGCTAAACATCAAATATAGTAGAAATAAGGCCCAGAAAGTCTTCAAGTCCTACTCTGTCCTTATATTACAATTTTATTTAAGCTAAAATGAATGTATCTTCTTCAATCCTCCAGTTTATTCATGAACACCCCACATTTTGGTCTGAGCTTGGGGGGTTTGACTCTATAATCATATCCTCCGACTCATTCCCATTTGTCCGTTCATCTTCACATTTATCGCTGCTCCCCAATGACCCATTTGGTGCCAACACCTTTTGCTGTGATGCGTCTTCCTCTTCCTTTTTATCTAGCACTTGATTAAAATCAGTCCTTGGGATTTTCTCCTCCCTTTCCGAAGAAAGAGAGTTTAGGTGTTTATTAGTCTTAGGGATGGTTTGTGCTGATGGACTTGCTGGACCAGTGGCCTTATTAGCACCAGCCTTTTCTTCCATCTGCCCGCTGGTTGAGTCCTCAGCAGAGCCGTTGTTTGGCAGCTCCTTATCGTCTCTCTTCTTCTTCTGTGGTTTTTCAGTGTTTATGTCCCCATCTGTTGGCATTCTGGTGTCCGGTTCCTGGACGGTATCCATTGAGTTGCTGGTAAATGTGTGCTCGCTGTCCGCACTAGGCTCGGTTTTTGGCTTCGCAGTGTCAGGGGTGGGACATTGATCCATGTCATCAACATCATCTGTAGAGTCATTTCCATTCCCAAGAATTTCGTTGTTAGACTCAGCCTTTGCATTTCCATTTCCGACAATCTCAGCTTCTGGTATTGGCTCAGGCGATGCCTCAGACAGTTTGGCTTTGTCTTTACTTGGTGATTTATCAGTTTTTTTCTGAGTCTTTGTAACATTATCCACTCCATCCTCTTTTGGCTGCACAACTGCTTCACCATCTTTGCTTTTACCCTGTGAACAGACTTCATCCTTTCCATCTTCATTCCCAACAGTGTCTGGTCTTTTCTCTGCCTTCTTAAATTGCTTCAGAATCTTCCTGGGACACCACACAAACTTATCCTTTGGCTCAAAGTTAAGGTAGGCAAAGCGCACAAGCTCCTGGCGTTTCTGCTTGTCCAGCACAGCAAACAGGAAGTAGTCGAGCACACTGCGTTTAACACTGCTAAGGGTCTTCTTGACCAGAGTCTCTTCCAGAAAGAAGCGCACGAGTGGGGCCTGGTAGTGCTCAAATCCCAATTCCCCAAGGCTCTTCAGGATGCGAGTGATGCGCAGGTTGTTGTGCATATTCCTGCCAGAGATGAGACAGTTGAAGCTGAAGTTTCAAACAAAAAGGTACATACTGCAGAAGTTACTTGTATGAGAAAATTTTATATTTACCGCTCCAGGTTTCCAAAGCGCTCCTTCCAGTTATCTGCACGCATCACTTCCCCTGTCTCTTTGTTGACCAAACGGATGCCATAGAAACCCAACATGAGCTCATAGGATTCAACTAGTCTTCTCTTGGCATCCACATTCTTCTTAAAGGCCTGAGGAACATATAGAGTGGACAAAAAAAAAAAAAAAAAATCCTGACAATTATGAGATTAAAATATTCAGGTTAATAAATGGTACTGTTGGTTGATAACCAGTGTGGTTGCCTTTGTCTTCCAATTCATGAAAAAGGTCGACTGGTAGGTAGTAGGTCAGACTGATAAGGTCAGTAATTGGGAAATTTTGTGTTTTGTAGAGAAATTACTCTCCACTGTGACTTCACATATACAGTCATTCAATAAAGACATGAAAGATCATGACTGTTTTTATCAGCTCAGAAATATTGTGTCTATTCATATTTGTGACTTTGGTGAAGATCTGATCGCATCTCATGAACAATTTATGCTGGAAACCAGGAACCTGAAAACTTGTGACTGCACAGTGGAGGATGTTAAATGTAAAATGTGCTAGAGGCCTTCATGAAAACTGCAGAACTGCTACTAAATTAATGCTAAGGATGTTGGAAAATGTCATAATACAAAACAGTATTTTTAACACAGTGTTAGTTTTCTTTTAATGAGAGGACATACAGCTGTCTTAAACAAACACACATATCACAACACTGATGATTTTAACTTTTGTAACTTGCTTTGCAAAGAATTTATTGGCTGAAATTACCATTTTACAGAAGCTATGGCTGCTGTTCTGGTTTTTGGTTGATTCAACAAGGTATGTGGAGCCTTTCAAATATAACACTCATCTCTAACCAAAGCATCAGAAATACAATGGTGCATTGATTCTGGCTTTGCACTTACCAGATATGACTTTTGTGGCATCAAAACAAATCTTCTACTTTCACCTGTTCCTGTTAGGGGTCGTTACAGCAAATCATCTGTTTCCACCTAACTCTATCCTCGCCATCCTCTACTCTCACCCCAGTTAACTTCATGTCTGCCTCCTCTCCTTTGACCAACAGCAGTCCAATTTCCACCAACACCCTGTAGGTCAACAGCACTGGTGGCGGTCTTTGTTAACCCTCGACCGATCCTGTATGGTATTCACACTGACAATTCACATGTTTAATTTTGGCACGTTTTTATGCCGGATGCCCTTCCTGACGCAACCCTCTCTATTTATCCAGGCTTGGGACCGGCAAAGAGGTCACTGTGGCCAAATAAATTCAATGTGTTGCTTTATATTGTGGCAGCCAACTTCTGCACAATAAACTGTTTAGTCGAGTATTCACTTAAAGACTTTCCTATGATAACACTTACCTCAATTTCCTTCTTGGTGAGCTCTGAAGCCATGTAATTAACCCCTGGTTCTCGCAGTGGAAACAACCTTACAATGGCAGAGAAATGTCACAAAACCAATTAAGATATAACGAAACTCAGCTCTAATTTAATAAAAACAATACCGGCTCTCTTGATAACTGTTCATAAACCCAGCATTAAGTATTTTCTTGATGATTCATCTTATAAAAACATGACATACAGCCCATCTCAGGTGCCCCGTTATTTCATGCTATTAATAAACACTATAGAATAAGCAAACAAAACTCAACAGTGTAAACAGTGTTGGGTATGGGCATTACTAGAAGTATGTGTCAATGTAATTATTGCTTGTTTCATGGCAAACCTTTATGTATGTTATGGTTTTGGGACTCGCTTCTTGTGGTTGTGCTTTTATTTTGTCTGTTTCCTGTTCTGTGTCACCTCCCCTGCCCCAGTTTTACCTTGGTTTCTAACTCATTGTTTCTACCTGCTGCTCGTTATCCTCTGGTCTCCTGCCCATATGTTCTCCTCCTTTACCTCAGTCACTAGCTAGTTCATTCCACTATACATCATATTCTGTCCCTTTATGTCTTGTGTCTTCTGTTCAATTTTCCTGCTTAGCTGTCCTTGGATCTTTTTACTTTGCCTCTTGTTGGACTTTTTGACTTTTCTGCCATCGAGGATTCCTGGTTTGTTCCTCTGTTTGTTAGTGTGTTTTTTGGATTTGTTACCTAGCTCCTGGGCTGAACTGTTTAGTTGTGGTTTGACTCCTTTAGTTATCTTTTGTCTGGTTGAGTTTTGTTGTGGTTTTTCCTTTTGTCTCTCTGTTCCTTATCCTTCATTATAGACTATTAAGAACTCAGTCTTAGACTGTGTCTGCAAACTTAATTGCTCCACAGGGTTCATTTACTTTCTTCTTCTTTTCCAAAAATCAACTCCAAATAACAATTTGCACATCAAGGGCCAAACTTTTGCATAGACATAGAATTGTAAAACCTACATACTGTGTAGTATGGAATTGGAACACAGCTGCTGTTTGGTAACTTGTGTACACTCCTTATTTAAGCAGGTGTGTAACAGGCTATATATATATATAAGGTCATCAGGGTTTCAAAAATAAGACGACACTGGCTGCATCACTTCAGCCAAAACACACAACCCAAGACTTAAATAATACATACCACTGAATGTATGAGTGAACTCTTTCTAGTCTTTTGTAGTCATTTTTCCATTCCTTAAGGAATGAGTCAATGTAGACATCTGTGTTGGATGAGGAAAAAAGCAGAATGTCATCACACTGATAACTTTCCCAGAAACTTTGAATATATTGTAAGACCATCTAAATATGTTACCATCAGGAGCAGAGGGGAATTTGTTGAGATAAAACTGCAAATTGTTCATTTTGTCTTCAGAGCACTCATCATCTGTAAGATTCTGTAAAAAAAAAAAGAGCATAATTTGATCCTTGTTAGTTGTAATGGACAAGATGGACCTTACTGCTGATACTTAGCTGTTACTTACTGGGTAGCCTCTTCTGTAGTTCTGCATGTCCTTTGCTGCCCTTATGTTTCTGGGTGGATGATGCCACTGCAAGTGAAAGTGAAATTAACCTTAAACAAATGCCGCAACGATGAGAATGTGGGAGAATAACATTACTGCCAGAGCTGATGCATCCCAATTTAAAGAAACAAGTCGTGTGATCATCACTGATTCCACGACCTGTACCGGTTCTGACAATAAAATCTGGCATAACGTTATGCAAGTTGGTTTATATAAGGCCAAGCAAATATGTTCATACTATCGTTAAAAAAAAACAACTCAAGACTTGATAAACGTTCATAATTTTAACTACGGATTGCAAACCGTGAGTAGTAGCAGTGAGTGGCTTAACACAGATATTTAAACAAGCATTTTATAACTCCTCAAAAGCGAGCTAACATCAGCGGCTAGCTAGGTTAACAGTTAGCTAGCCCCAACTTGTGACTGTCATGTATTACATGTGTAGTACATGATAGCTAACGGTTAGCAAGCCTGAAGCAGGGAGGCGTAAAGCTAACATTAGCTTTCCAGTCATGGCAGTAATGCAAACGTCTGGCCAGGTGCCAGAGCAGTGACTTACAAGTCATCATATTCCACACCATGACATTATTTAGACAGTTTATATTTTGGCCAAGTAATGACGAATGCACGTACAGGTACCAAACCCCAACCAGATTTGTTTTTGTCTTGACTTGACCGACGCGCTTGGCTCTCTCCGGCCGGGTCGTCTCCATCACTCTCTGTGTCCCAGGTCGAGTCGTAATCAAAAACACAATCCTCCTCCATTATAAAAACAAAGCTGTTATGTGACTAGCTAAAGCTAAAGCCCGTTTTAACACGATAAACGAGCATGAATCAAGTTACACTTGCATGTTCCGGTTAGACGGGCACGGCCCTAACCATCCGTCTTTACACTCTACCATCGTCAGACAGCCGCACCGTTGGCGGCTGCAGTGCTGATGCTGCGTTCAGGTGCTCTGTTTAAGTCGCAGTTGTCTTGAATAACTCTATTTGATGCACACTTAGTTTGCCATGGTTTCCTTTGGTAAATAAATTCTTTTTTGTGTCAGTTTACGAGTATAAAACCCTACACCCGTATTGTTGAGCTGTTGCCTCACAGGATCGCCATATAGTTAGAGTTTAAGGTAAGGAAATAAAGGAAGATGCACGAGAATAATGTTGATAGGGGTTGATAGAGCTGACCTCGGAGGCATTTGGTCCCCTTTCGCTTAAACACACTGTCTTGACAACTGTTATTACACACACACACATAATATATATACATATATTGCATAACATTGCGCTGTTATTTGGTATTTAATGAGGTTAAGGTGCTTTCTATTGGACAATTCGATTTTCCGACAGACAGGAAGGCAGCACACTTGCGTTGTTGGCAGCTTATCTTAGGTGCTGGAAAACACTTTCTCTTCATTCTTATACAGTATAACAGAAGGCAATAGTAATGCTATGATAGATGTATTCCTAACTAATAAATGAACAAATTAAACATTAACATATTATGAAGTACCAAGAGAACTATTTTATTAACACGGATTTTAATGTCTCCTTTAAGTAGTATATCTGTTCAAGTTAAATTAATGTCAGTGGCTTAACTGGCTTGACAGGCAATTTCATTTTGGCCCACTCAGCTGTCCAACCACCATAACTGTATAAATGGTTCTAGTCTCACCAGTGGCCATGGAGGAATTATGAAACAGTGGGCACCTAGGCACAGACATGTAAAAGGACCCACCCTCCTACATAGAGACAACACCCAAGGCTGAAAACGAATTTCATTAAAGATGTTTTGCATTTCTTTGTAGTCAACAAGATGCACAATGAGCCTCAACCAAGGGCATTGCACTAAATGCTCTCCTACAAACATTGAAAGCAAAGATCTGATTATTTGTATAAGAAGGCCAGCCTTCAAAGCACCACATAAAATGAAGCAAGTTTGCTGCAGGCAGCTCGTGACTGGAGAATGGACATGGACTACCAATGTTGAGATGATGGGGATGAGAGGTCACTCTCTCCAAGAAGTAATCAAGTCCTTGTCAAATGCAACAGAAAACAGCAGCAATTTGATTTGGATAAAAAGGAGATGACAACTGGGCTGCCAGATGGATATAGGAGCGTATAGAACTGAAGTGGGTGTACCTGGGATGCCAGGTATCACCGCTGAGCCCTCTGAGACATTGTAAAAAAGGATGGTGCTCATCTCATGTCCCTGATGACATACCTACCACCAGTCTAATCCCACTAGCAAGCTATTACATGGATTTAAACATCAAGTCCTATTAGCTCCACTAGATTTACACAGCATTGTTTTGACGTTGAGATATTTCCCATTAATATAATCAATATACTGTTTCCATGTTAGTTTATGATCAGTCAAAACCCCTGGGAATTTTGTTTCAAAAACTACTTCAATTTCAACATCACATATTTTTAATTTAATATCCCCATCAATTTCCTTTTGATTTCCAAAGACCATACACTTGGGTTTCTTAATATTGAGAAACTATTTAACATCAAAACAAGTTTTGAGAATTTCCAGCTCCCTTTCAGTAATATACAAAAGTGTGTCCCTTAATTTTGTGTTCCCTGATTTGTTGTGTAAATTCTTGCCTATTTATGTTCAAGTGTTGGTTTATTCTCCCAAGTCAGTCTCACTTATTTTATGAATTTTCTTAGTTCTGTGCGATTTGTGTTGTGAGCCGACCTAGCCAGCCATTATTATTACTAGCTTTGTCAGCCATCACTCAGCTGTGTTGTCTTTAGTCTGTCATTTTCCTGCACTTTTATTCTTGTTAGTCATGTTCCTGCCATTGTCGAGTTGGTCAAGTCTCTCATGCCACCTCTTTTTCTTGCTCCTGCTGATGTTATTAGTTCTCCCTCTGTCCCAAGTCCTGACTTTCCACTTTATGACACAAGAAGCAAAAGAACAGCTATGAATTACATTTGAAGAGAGATCCTATTCACTACTGAAAAGGTTGTAATTAGTAAAATGGTGGCACGAGAATGTTATATTTTCATGGATGATGCATTTCTGTTTTATGACCTTAAGAGTCATTGCAGCCATTCACACCAAAATTCATGTTCTCATTCTCTCTTTTTATATCCCCCACACCCCCAGCACACGTCCACTTTATTTAAAACCTAGTCAGAGTTTTCATTAGAGGTGTCTTACACTGATATAACAACTACAGCATGGATTCAGTTTTCATACTTTAAAGACTCAACACGAAGAAGAATTCAGAGGTGTGAATGTATGAGACAATGATGTCCACCTTCAGTAGCTGGACAGATGTGTTTACACAGTACATGACAGTATTTCACCAGAAATAGGATTATGTATTATCACAGGGGATTTAGTGTTGAATGGCCTCTGGTGTGGGTTTCTATTCTTGGTCTTAGTTACTGTGGAAACCAGAAAGCTCTGCAGGCATCCAGTGTTTGCTGTAACTATTTAGTGCCTCTGCTTCATAAAGTGGACTCTTTGCCTTATTTTTGGTGAGTTCAGCAGAGATGGATTGATGCTGTTAATATATAGAGAGACTGTAATAATTGTGTAGACTTAGAATGGCTTATATGGATTCAGTGACATGAAGACCAGCTTATTACTTTACCCCCCTTGAAATGATGAGCCTCCTGCTTTTATAGTTTATCTGCTTTTGTGTGCAAAGTCCCTCCCTAGTTGTTAATAACTACTGACTGGTTTCAAAACAATTAACCAGATCAGATTGCACTATTAATACTTCAGGGCTAAAACTATTATTAAAACTCTAGGAATGTCTTAACTAGTAATGATTTTAGTCAGCTGTAAATCAGTAGGAGAGAATGTGTAGCACTGCTCAGTCTAAAGCAGTCAACTATGCAGACAGTGTCACTGTAGCATCAGGAGCGGTAACATGCTCTAACTCCCTGTAATACAGTATATTAAACTGCTGGTTCCTTGTGAATGTAAGATTTACTTTGTCTTATTTATATTTGGAGAAGCAGGTTTGCGCACTAGAATCAGTGGGGAATATTTGATTATGCCAACCTAACAAGCTGCAAATAGAGACAACAGAACCACATTGTGGGTACTGCTGTTTACAGTGCACGTCTGTATTTGGTTGTCTTTTCTGTATTTGTAGTTTTTTTTTCTGAGCCTGTGTTGGTGAACCTGTTTTCTTAATTTGCAGTGTTTATTTTGCTTTTGGGGCCACTCTTTCTTTCCGTCTGTCTTGGTGGTAAACTTCTGAGATTTTCTTTACCATTGGTACTATATAACCATGAATTTTTAATTTCCTAGATCTCAGGATATTGCAGGTGATGTTTGGCTTCAGTTTCCATCTTATCCATCTAGGGTCATGGGGGTGCTGGAGCCAATCCCAACTGGCACTGGGCGAGAGGCAGGGACCACCCTGGACAGGTTGCCAACAACCAAACACACCCACACTCACTCCTACAGGCAATTTAGTTGCCATTCAACCTAAGCTGCATATCTTTGAACTGCGGAAGGAAGCCGGAGGACCTGGAGGGAAGAGCAATCACATACACTGTTGAAATGCTGAGGATTTATTTGCTGACAAGGAAAGGAAACAGCAGTCTTTTCTTTTTAACCAATTGCAAGAACAAAGTACAGAAAAAGAATTGGTACCGACCTTTTTTCTATAGAAGACTTAAATATGAAGAGAAACACAAAGCTTTTCTACACAGCTACTGTGCATGTGGAGACTAGCTGACCTGTCAACAGCATGGCAGGATATGACGTAAGAGATCTGATGAGTTCTTACAGACTCACTTGTCACCATGTGTTCCAAATATACCTGGTATCTAATGTGTACAGTACAAAGTAGACAGGCCTCTGGGTGTTGCACCACAGCACTGATTATAACAGTCAGCAACACATCTGAGAGGATAATCCTTTCTCTTGCTTGTCTAATATTGCACTGTCTTACCTGATATGCTCTTCATTGACGGTAACTACTTTTCTATAGTGACAGGTAGAACAGTTTTACTCATGGTCTCTCGCTGTGCTTCCTGTAGTGCAACTATTTCTGAAGAGACTAATTTTACACCCAGAAAGCACACAGTGTGAGTGTGAAGAGAGCTGTCAAGTCATTACTTTTGCAAGCTACAGTACTTGTTGAAATTTGGCCATAAATGCAAACTCATATTCTATTCTGCATTAGAATAGCTGTATTTGTGAGGTACCGTGTAGCAAATTGTTGATTGTTACTAGTAGAATTTTTTAAAAAGTCAAACAAAGTCCATTTAGTAGTCATTCTTAAGCTTTCTTTATTGCAAATTTGTGTAGAGCTACATGTTAAACACATCCACATTCTATTTTAAAAACTTGTAATACTTGTTCTCTTCCTACACATTTGATATACTTGGTTCGTGGATGAATGTGACACATTTTCTTGTCTCTTCTCAACGATTGCTTTGATACATATACAGTAGGCAATGTATTATACTGTAACATGACACCATAGCCTCCTTGTCCCTTTTACATATTTAATAGGATCTATAAAGAAATGTAGTGAAGTATATAAAAACAGTATGAATTGTTTTTAAGTCGTTTTTCTGCTCCCACCAGAAACATTTCCCGTACTGAGACTACCCGGGCCCAATACACATTTGTGTTTCCATTGCACAATGAGAATGTTGCTCTTGCACAATATGTTATGGTGGCGTCTTCTGTGCTACCCAAACATATATTGACAGTAGTTGCACAACAGAGCAAACATGGAGTTGGTAAACATAACTATTGTACTGGCTTCCTTTTATTTCTTCATAATTTGCATAATTTGCTGCCATCTCCTTCTTCTTTCTTTCTTTTTTTTTAAAGAGTTTAGGTCTCCTTCACTTCCAGTTTCTCCAGTTTTCCAAGCTTTCCTGCCAGCCAGAATGTAGTGACGTAGATAGCTAGGTTGGGGCAGAGCAGCAAGCTTTGAGGCTTGCTTCCAAGCAGCGCCAGATATCCTGCTTTTCAGCCTGGTTTCAGCCCAGGCATGGTCTGTTTCTAAGACAAATGAAACATGCAAACCCTATAAATTTGTGACATGGCAACATTTGTTGTATTGCGGTCCAGTGTCCTTCCTCAGCCTGACCACATACACTGAGGAGGACTTCTGCTATATGAGGACAGTGTAGAAATAAAACAGGATTTGTGTAGCGTAAATAAAAACAATGAAGCAGTATCTTCAGTGCCAGAATTTTATGTTCCAGAATTTAATAGAATAAGTATTACAATTACATCCGAAGAAGCAAGAGGCATTTTGAGCTAAAGAGATAAAGTTAGCATTACCATAATCCACTTCATTTGTTTGCATTGTTCCTTGTAAATCTCATGCACCCAAGAGAGCACAGAACAGAGAGAGAGACAGAGCAAAAATCAAATCAGTGATGCATCTCTTTGAGTCTAAATACATATCCTTAAGCCCAGGCCCGATGGGAATTGATGGGCCTCACTGCTCTGTTTCATGTCCTCGGGCTTTGAAAAGGCTGTGAATACAAGCTGTGTGGATTGATGGGTGGCTGTTAGGGCTCCAGGTTCCTCTCTTATCAGCTAAGATGTAATTGATTTATGGAGAGCTGGTTTGAATCACAACGGGGATGTAAGTGTGCTGATTTAGTCACTTAACACAAAAACAGGGCCACCAAAAGCAGGTTGCTCTGTTTGAGAGGAACAAAAGACCTCACATTAATCCCCTTCCAATACCCTGTTGGTGCTGCTAATACCCACTGTGACACAGGGAGGATGCTTCTCTCTGGTTATTATGTGATACAGCTGTGATACTCCCTTTCTCTCTCTTTTTATATTTGACAAGAAAAATTCAGCCTAACTAATGATACTTATTGTTGTGATGCAGTGAATGAGGGTCCGCATCGTTATGCTTAACATATTAGCTTCAACCTCACTGACTGTGCCTTTGGTAAAAGTAACCATGGCAACTAGTATCACCTACAGTAGGTTTCCAGAAGCAACACCATTTATTTAGCCACTGTACGTGCATGCATCACTTCTTGACTGTGCAGGGACACACATAAATGCACACAGATAGGGATCTCATACCAGTCACTGTTTATCATATCTGCTGGTTTACTTTGAATTTAAACTCTACTCACTAGGTGTGCATGTGTACAGTGTGCATGTATGTGTACATTGTATGTACATATTCATATGTATATTAGGTTGGTAGGTCTATTTTATTAGACCCTTTCCATAATTTTGCCATTGACTTTTGATTTAAAATGTTCTCTGTTCACATATGTTTTATTTGTTTATTGTTTTGTAAAGGACTTTGAAATGATTGGTTTTATGTGCTACTCCATGTCACCATATGTCTATGTTGTTATTGATATTAAGCTGTAACGAAATTACATTTAACACCTGATGACATCATTATAAATTCTCAAAAAGATTTTGTCTCAGCTAAAATTGGCTTCACCCATTTTACACATGGTAACTGTTATATGCTGTAGAGTCTACTGGATTCCTGAGTGGATTTCTTGCTGACATAAACACAGACAACTAAATAACAGTCCTTTTATTTAGCTTTCAACATGTTGCCTCGTCATTAGAACTTCAGATCTACAAACTCGGTTAGACTGTGTAATGTGCCAATGTGCGTGTAAGCAGTCAAGCAAAACTAGCTACTGTATATCTACTGTATATAGCACATTGATTTCCAGGGCACATACAGTATGTTTGTAGTGCGTGAAGCCTGGTTTTCCATATTCTTCAGCATGTGAATCTCTCCACCTATTATATGCATAGACATGCATTTTTTTAACAAGGCTGCTTCGAAGGTGAACCTGTCCATAGTGCTCAACCCTCCTTCTCAGGTTGGTTTCTGCGGGGTCGAGTCGGGGCTTTGCTCACAGATATGATAAACCTGAACATCGGTGCGAAAGCTTACTATGATTAAATTACACAGGCGATGTTATACTGCACGGATTTTTGTCGGAGATTATTGGTTTGCGCATGCGAAGAGACGAGCTGAGGCGACTTAGACCGTGAAGCTTCGATCCTTCTCAATGCGCTCAGCAGGACATGCATGTTTTTTTTTTTACATTAATAAGAAATTTTAATCTGGTATTACAGAGCTTTGTGTTTTATTTTTCTACACGTCTCTCCTGCTGCCACGTTTCACGCAACAGGCTGCAACACCTATGTGGAGTATAAGCTGAAGAACAGTACCACCTGTAACTGCACATCTGCTACTTTCATGCCGA
The DNA here is from genome assembly GCF_001952655.1 of Monopterus albus. Classification (NCBI taxonomy): domain Eukaryota; kingdom Metazoa; phylum Chordata; class Actinopteri; order Synbranchiformes; family Synbranchidae; genus Monopterus; species Monopterus albus. Next base: position 1,364,212 of record NW_018127986.1, on the reverse strand, counting down.
CTCCGAAGATGAAGAAGCAAAACGTCCGGACCCTGTCGCTCATTCTCTGCATGTTCTCCTACTTGCTGGTCGGCGCCGCGGTGTTTGACGCGCTGGAATCCGAGTCGGAGAACTCCCGCAGGCGCATCTTGGAGCAGAAACGCAACGAGATGAGGAAGAAGTACCGCTTTTCCGAGGACGACTACCGCGAAATCGAGCGAGTGGTGCTGCAAGCAGAGCCCCATCGCGCCGGAAGACAGTGGAAATTTGCTGGCTCTTTTTACTTTGCCATAACAGTCATCACTACCATCGGTAGGTTAATGTAATGCAGACGTCCAGGTTATTTAGTTCTACACCCAGTTGATGTGGTATTTACAGTGGAGCATTTTATACAACTATTTTCTAAATGAATGCAACATTTAAGTCTTCTTTTAATTATAGACAAAAGACAGAAACAGACAATTTGTCCTTGCTTTGCCATTCAAGAGTTGCTACAGTATGCATCACAGTGTTCCTCTAATTTCTATTTCTCTGCATTAAGGTTATGGTCATGCAGCACCAGGCACAGATGCAGGAAAGGTCTTCTGCATGTTCTATGCTGTACTGGGCATTCCCCTCACTTTGGTCATGTTCCAGAGTCTGGGGGAAAGGATGAACACATTTGTCCGCTTTCTCCTACATAAGATGAAGCAGTGCCTGGGCTTTCGATGCACTGAGGTATCCATGGAGAACATGGTTTTGGTGGGCTTCCTGTCCTGCATTGGAACACTGTGTGTAGGAGCTGCAGCCTTCTCTCACTTTGAGGGATGGAGCTTCTTCCATGCTTACTACTATTGTTTCATCACACTCACCACTATTGGCTTTGGGGACTTTGTGGCCCTGCAGAAAAAGGAGGACCTCCAGGAGAAAACCCCCTATGTGGCATTCAGCTTCACATACATCCTGGTGGGGCTAACTGTTATTGGGGCCTTCCTTAATTTAGTGGTGCTTCGTTTTCTCACTATGAACTCTGAAGATGAGAGGAGAGATGCTAAAGAGAGGGCATCATTGAAGAGGGACAGGGGCCTTTTGGATGGGGCTCTGGGTCTCCAGAGTAGAGATCGACACAGACAGAGAAACAGAAGCAACATGCTGCACAGTCGCAGCCACAGTACGCTCTCCCTCCCAATGCAGGAAGGAACCAGCCGCACCAACCTCATCACTTCCCCAGCAGAGGATCAGCAGAGGCGAAGACGACCCAGCAGATGCAGGCTGCATTTTCAGATCAAGGCAGGCAAAAGAAAACCGGAGTCAAGCCTCAGCTCCCTCTGTTCTTGTATGTGCTACCGCTTGGGGATTTGTGATAGTCCTCCTATGCCCCACAGTGAGCATCATGGCTGCCCTATCAATTCTGTCTATTACAACTCAGTCTCCTATAGGATCCAGGGCGGCTCGCCAGGTTCCAGGGCCAACACTGGACTGTCTTCCCCAGGAAGCACGCTCTCACCTGGCCATAGCTTCAGAGAGTTCTCTCGTTCAAGGAGAAAGTCAGTGTAAAGAGCCCTACAGTGAAGGAACGTGTTTGCACTGACTGTAAACAGTATTTCAGTGACACCATATATTGTGTTACACATCCTTTATGCATGTCAGAAGACAACGACTCTGTTAACTGAGTAGTTTGCGTGTTGTGACTATTTTTTTGTAAAGTAAGGATGAGGCTTCTTTTTCTTTTGCCATGACATTATTTATGTTAGTGATTCTGCTGTTTTCCTCGCATGTTAGCCAAAGTGCATGCTAACAGAATGTATAGCACACAATGTAAATGCATGACTGCTATGTAAAGATGTAAAGAGTTGGGCTTTTATTATACAATCTGATCAAAAAGTATTTTGGATATAGTGCTTACTAATGACTGCACGACGGGGTTAGTGAAAGTACATGAATGAGCTCAGTGGACTGTCTCCTGCTTTAGACAAAACCCTAAACTTTTCATGCCATAAATATATGATGTCATTATACTTTTATATTTAAACAAAGCCTTAACAGAACTTTGGACACGCACATGAGATATGTGGCTTCTTAGTTCAGTTAATTTTAATAAACCCTTTTCTGTTTATTACAACTCCTCCTGCAGGATCCAGGGCCAACAATGAACTGTCTTCCTCAGGAAGCACGCACTCATCTGGCCAGAGCTTATAGTGCATCTTAGATCCTTTAGGTATTATTATTGGGGGGGTCAGAATAACTTTTCTTTGCATTTCTCAGCACTGATGCACTCTTATATCAAATATTAAGCTTGTTCTGTGACTGACAAATGTAATGGATGTAGCACACATTCTGTATGTAGCAGGTTGCTAATGAACTTACCACAGTCCTGGAAAAACTGTTCTTTTTCATCCAGGGAGGTGTTATTTCTGCCTAATCTGGGTTTGTAGTCAGATTCAGTGTGAGTCTCTTACAGTATTGTTTTATTAAACCAAAAAAAGGGGCCAATAAATGTGTGTTTTTTGCTGAGTGATTTAACAAATGAAATCAAATTTGTATGATGTTTATCAGCCCTTTTGTGTTCAGTCATCTTCTTCTGTTGTGTTTGTGTTTTATGTAGTGGGAGTCCTTTGTTAAAAATAGCCTAATTTCTACTTACTTCATTTTTCAAAAATCGCAGGTTGAGTGGTACATAAGAAAAAGGATGCCAGAATTTGGGTTAATAATGCTACTATTAGTAATATTATAATACAAATGATGGTGACTAACTGACTTATAGTAGGTCAAGTGTTTATTGTCATATGCACAGTGAGGAAACCTGTTTCCGTGTACAATGAAATTCTTACTTTGCTGTCCACACGAATGTCACACAATATAAATGAAATATAACGCAGATGCATAGGTAACACAAAATCTAAATGTCAAGATCTAAGGCTCTGTAAAACAGCCGATGAGAGAAGCATAATAAAATACAACAAGAACACAATATAATGAAGAGTGAATGTATGCTACATGGAGCTGTGTGTGCAAATAGTCAGCAGTGATTATGTACACAGTACAGGTGGAATTATATAAGATAGTTCCTGGGTCAGCTGTTTAGTACATCTTAAATCAAGGAAGCATCCATTTGGACTCATCCAGGAGAACAGTACCCCCATCAATATGGCATGTGGGGTTGCTGAATAGTTTGCTGAGGATGACAGTGATGTGAATCATATGCTGTGGTCTTCACCACAGCAGTTACCACATCTCAACCCAATTAAACACCTATGGGAAATTTCGGAGCAATGTGTTATACAGCGTCTGCACCACCACCATCAAAACACCAAATGAGGGAATATCTTTTGGATGAATGGTGTTCATCCCTCTCAGTGCCAAGGTGCGTTGCAGGTGCCACATGGCCCAACACCACCTTGATTTGTATACATATATATATGCATGAGTACAGTATGTGTGTATATAGTATGTGTCCTGGACTTGCCTGTTGATTAAGGTGCATACTTTTGTCTATAGGCTGAAATCCAGCCTAGAAATCTTCATTGTACTACCTAACTCTCCTGTGTATCCCTGCCTATCTGGCACATAAACTAAATACCAGAATGGCAACAAACAAAAAAATAGAAAATAATGCCTCCATTCTCAAGTGCAGTGGCCAAAACACCACACCTCCTCCACTGTAAAATCACATCATGCGTGTTACGTCTGCGCATTGATATTTTAAAAACTCGTTTTCAGTTTAGAATGAGGAAAAGAAATAATGGAGGCTTTACATAAGTGTCCCCGAGCATACATTTCAAGCCATCTGTTAATCTGCTGGAATAGCAGGCTGCTTTACATATAAATGTAAAACTGATTGGGCAATAGAATGTGAAATGGTGATTGGTTATGAAATGCCATCTGCTCTGGCTGCTTGGTGGTACAGGAACCTTTACTCTCTTTCTTACGCTGTCACATCACATGCTTTAATTAGGAACCTTTCTTTTACTGGATGCAACAAGTGAGTTTATACAAAGCGTTTGTTCTCTGCCGTGAAAGGATTTTCATTATTTTGTATGATCTCATGACAGAGGAAAAGGAGGAGAATTAGGATACAATTACTTTGACAAGGGGGCCCTCTTCAGGGGAGAATGTTTTGGGGCTATTTGAAGAAAGGAAAAGTCACTTAGAGAAATGTGAAACCTTTTGCCACTAGAGGGCAGTATATGTACATTCAGCAGTAGTAAGATGGCTTGTGTGATTTGATTTAAGTATTATATCAACATATATATTAAAATAACACACATAATGTCATTGCTATTTTATTATTTTTTAATTTTTTTTAATTTTTTTTTTTTTTTACAGAAAACCAGTTTTTGCCTCCAGCCCTCTGTGGACAGGTGGAACTAGAAGATTTTAAGGGTCCACAAAAGTTTAAATTTGGGACCTTGTTAAGGGCCAGTTTACCTCTGGGTCCTGGTCATTACCAAAATAGTTTACAAATACAAAATAAGCAGTATATAAGTCAGGTCAGTTTTATTAATACAACCCAGTACAGCAACTCACAAATTTTACAATCTAGTATACAATGCCCTCTAAACTTAGACCCTTGAATCAGATTGCTAAAAACGTCTCCATAAACTTTAATGCGGAAAAATGAAAGAAACCTCAGGCAGAGCAACAGAAGAGGAATAACTTTTCTAGGATGCACAGATGAACAGTAGCTGTGTACAGAATAAAAAAATAATTGCAGTATGAAAAGTCAAGACAACAGTATTGCTACCAAACAGTCAGAACCAGAGCTAGGTGACCTCCTCTCCAACATGGAGACCAGGGAAGAGATCAAATCACACACACACACACACACTAGGCAAAACTCAAGCTCCACTTCACACTTTGGAAAAAAAAAACCATACACACAGAATGAGAGAGAGACAAGAAGATGATAATCGGTCAGTCCTTTTTACTATTGCCTGTTAATTACTCTGCAAATGTTTACAGGGTGAACTGTCAGAACTAAGGAAGCGATTGCTCTATGTGTGCCCACGTTATGTGCTCAGAATGTGATCTCACACGAGACAGATTAGTTTCTTGGGGACTGATTTTATTGACTCTATTATCAATACTCATAACAAGGCTCTGTGTTGTAAGCATTGATCTGACCAGCCATAGCTGAAAGAAAATTACACTGATCCCATTTTCTGAGATTCAGTAATTCAGGCTGAAATCTCATCTTGTGGCAGAGGACCCGCTGGTTTTGGATGATTTCTCTGAGTGTGCTGCTGTACTGAATGCTTATATTATCCAGAGACCCTGTTCTCATTCACTGGCCTTGTTGCTTTAATTTCCTTAAATAGTCAATATCTGTCAAATCAACATCTGTAGCCATAATTTTAAATACAAATTAGGCTACATTGCTTGTACTGAACATGTTGATTGAAATATTAATTTTCTGAGAATATCCAACAAACAGCCTGAGTGGCACAGGGAACGTATTGGCACAAAATCAGGCCACAATTAGTTTGACATTGATGGATTGCAGCAAATGCATACTGTGGATGATCACGTCACATATTAATCTCATTTGGATGTCCTTGGATAAGAGGTTTGGATTAACAAAGACGAGTCACAATGCAGAGTAATACCAGTTAAAATATATATTACCTTTGCAACATTTTCCATTATATCCAAAAATCTGAATTCATCCTAATGGAGACACGCTGAAGTGAAGAGAGGTGAACTTTCTTTTCCAAAACATTAGTTAAATATAAACCCATGAAATCCCCCCTGGTGACCAAAGATTACCTTTATCTCATGCAGCCATTTTTTAATCTGCCCAAACAATTTCAGATTTTTCAAGGGTTTTTTTGTGCCCAAGAACATGGATCAAAGTAAAAGGGGTTACATCTCTGGCTAAAATGAATAATCTTGAAAGAGATTATTAAAATGGAGACTCATCTAAATGGGAGCTGTTGCTACTGTAGTACTCTGTGGAAACTCTTCTGAGGGTTACTGCAAATTAATCTGAAATATAAAAATGGAATATGTTGTAAAGGAACATTATGCCACCTGTTATTCATCTTACAGCTTTTTTTTAATTATTACATCTTGTTATATCCAGTAAAAGTGAATCAATGCATTTCCCTTGGACATCTCTGAACATGTCTGTTTTGTGCGTGGTTGTCTTTATTTCTTCCCCACATGTCTCAAGACGAGTCTTGCCCATTGTCAGAAAACATTTTATATGACAAATAATGGGTCTGTTTTAAAGTATCTGTTTCATTTAGCAACTGACAGCTGCATGAAAGCATCCATCAGAAGTTTTAAGCCAAATCTTTATTGCCATTGCTCAACAAACTTGTCTGGCTGATTCATTGTGAGATATGATAATGACGGTCCGTCCAGCTCAGGGCCTGTATTTATCAAACTGCAAAGAGTAAAAACTTGCATTTATGGGAAAGACAAAAGTACAAATTCTTCATGTTTACCTATATTAACAAACTTAAGAATAAAAACTATTGTAGCGCTGGGGGCGGGGAGACACTTGGCAGGATCCCCCATAATGTCAGACTTCCATGTGTCTTCATTGTCTGCAATGCACTTGGCAAAATGTTCTTCATATTATATAATATCTGTGATGTAGCTCTCTGGTTTTCTTGTTGTTTCCATTTGATTTTGGATTTCTTTTAAAATAATCCTACACATCTGGTCCTTGCTTATTAACTGCAGTTAATTTCACAATCCCACTTAACTGTAAGTCAAGATATTAAGCATTTCCATCCATCCATTCGTTATCTATACCCCTTATTCTGAACAGGGAGCCGATCCCAGCTGACAGGTTGCCAGTCGATCACAGTATTAAGCATTTCACACAAATCAAATTAAATGAATGAATTTGTTTTTGAGAATAAAATCACTATGTAAGATAATATACTATTCAACTAAGTAAATTAATATGGAATAATTACAGTTAAATCCCTCTATTGTTACATGCTCTTAATGATGTGATCGTTTGAAAGGTTTCTCAGAAAGTTTCCTTTAAAGCAAAGTTTGTTGAATACAGGCCCCAGTCTCAGAACATTCTGGCAGTTACTCTGCTTTCCCTCTTTAATAATCTTATAATTCCTGGAAGTACACAAAGTCAGACAAACTAAAAATGTATTGAAGGAGTAGATGAATCAGCCATGCAGCTTTTATAGCTGCTGGAGGGAGGCAGTGACACACTAGACGGCTCACACAAAGTGCCTCCTATGTTTTTCCAGCTGTAGATTATGTGCCATCGTTACTCCCCACCTCCCCATCCTCATTGCTACCGCCAGTACTGATCTGAGTATGAGATGGAGGTACACAATGCTGAATAACAGTTAGGATTTTTCTGAACAGATACCAAAGAAGAGGCCAAATGCAATAAGAGGTTTTCATACGCTAAGTCTCTCGTTGTTCATTTCACTACAGATGAGGCTCAAACAACACAATAATTAAACACTTACTTCAAACTGATATGCGAGAAAATAAATTGGACGCCGACATCGACGCAGAGACTCACACACACACACACACACACACACACACACACACACACACACACACAAAAGATAAAATAATCACATCCATTCCACTGAATTCTCTGCAGGAAAGTCATTAATAGTTTTAAATGAGCACAAGCTGCCGCTGATACAACTGATCTATGTGTGAAATGGAATTAGGCAGCTTAGGGTGACAAGTGGAATCTTTTATAGTCAATACTCATTGCTCATTGTGGCAGTGTAAATGATGCTTTTTTGTCTACTGCTCGGTGGTTAACAAATGACGCTGACAGCTCATATTTTCTGTTTTGACATATCAATCAATTTAACTGATACGATCATCCATTTAATCACTGATACATGATATGTAATTCTGCACTGTTATCTAACAAAGGTAGCCACATTGAGTATCCACAGGTAGAAAGTAAGTCAGTGCATTTCCTCGAGTTCTACCCAACATCCTTATTGGAGTATTTCTGTGTTATGCATCTTTATACTTTTACTCCACTACAGCACTGTACTGTATATTTCAAATGGAAATGTTGTACTCTTTTACCCCCAGCTTCCAGTTTATTAGGAACACCTAGCTGAAACTAATGTAACAGTCCTTACGTACATTCTGCCTTCATGAAAGTGATAATGTTCAGTTTTAGTTGAAATTCAATTCATTTTCATTTCACTTCAGTTCTATTTGTAGAGCACCAAATCACAACAAAGATCATCACACTTTACAGTGGAAGGTCAAGACATTGTAATATTATAGAGAGCCACTGCTTTGCAGTTGTATGCCTCTGCCAATCAGTCAAATTCATGGGAATGGGACAGATATGAGGTCACTGACCTTGACCTTTGACCATCAAAATCTAATCAGCTCATCCTTAAGTCCAAGTGGACACCTGCGCCAAATCTGAAGGAATTCTTTTAA